>NC_133326.1:117553375-117853375 GCF_042186555.1 Aquarana catesbeiana | reverse complement strand
TCAATGACTCCTGCTGCTATCAGTTTATCTAATGAGGACCTGAGACAGTGGCTGGAGCTGCTGTGCTCGTCCCCGTCGCTGGAATAATCGGGATAACGTAAGTAAAAGGGGGGCTGCTGCACTACAGAGGGTTTTTCACCTTAATGCATAGATAGAAAGACCATCTCTCAGCATACTCAAAGGATATGTAATGATTTTTGATACTGTCTTGTAGTGGGGCTGCGCATGCAAAGGGTTGAATGGTTCTTTGAGTCTAAGGGATGGTAAAAGCATTTTACGTACTTGATCCTATGCTCCCCTTTTACCCAGAGGTAGACCGTCCCTTGGGGAAGTTGAAAAACATGCAGGGAATCCAGGAAGTTGTGGAAAGAGATGGGCAGCAGACAGGCAGCTTCACAATGTGAAAGGAGATTTTTCAAGTGAGCTTATATCAGATTGTGAACTATAAGTATTGTATGCATTGCTATTACCATGCTGATGTTAAAAAATGTACGTTGTGACCATAGTACACTTATGAAGTGGTTAGGGCAGTGCTATTTTGGAACAGCTTAGGAAGGAATGTCTAAATGACAATGACTAAGTATTTTAAATTAATCTTTTTTTTCCTAATAAGCATTGTCTAGTTCTTTGACAGAATTGGTAAATACCCTCCATGTGTTCTAAAAGTTGGAATATGGCTGCTGTTAGCGGAGTGTATAAGCTGCTTCTGTACAGGTAGGCAAAGATCTCTAAGAGGAACTGTCTACAAAGTAATTGTGGGGTGTAGGAGTCAGAAAAAATAACAGGTTGTTATAAATGCCCACATTATACTTTTACTTTTGTCTTACGAGTTTGCCCAGCAGACAGTGACGTCTGTGTTTTGCCACTAAAGCGTAAAAGTGCAATGCTCTGCATATTAACTTGTCTTATTTTGCTGTGAAAGCAAAAGATAAATCTGCTGTGTACAAGGGGAAGTCTGCCATCTCAGCTACCCTTCTAATTACTGCCTTTGTTTATATTTAGAAGTGAACATTTGTTTTAATCTGGAAATATTTCCCATGGCAGAGAAATGGCACAGAGGTAGAATGAACAAGAAATAAGCAGTAGCATGTATTTTTTGTCAGAGAATAGATGCACAAACTCACTACGTGCAGGGTTCAGGGGTGCGCTACACACAGTGTGCTGGATTCAGGAGTGCGCTACACACAGTGTGCAGGATTCAGGAGTGCGCTACGCACAGTGTGCAGGATTCAGAAGTGTGCTACGCAGTGTGCAGAATTCAGGAGTGCGCTACGCACAGTGCGCAGGATTCAGCCCTTTTCCAAAGCCAGGCTTCTGTGTTTACAAGTGACAGTGGTGAGAAGTGAGCATAAGGCCAGTGCCAAGGCTGTAAAAAAGCCCTGCGTGTATATAAGAACTGGAGTATAAATACATAAATACATATGTTACCAGATAGTTATATAGTGTCAGAAACCATGAATCAGACCGAGACAGAAGTACAGTTAATCACACTTGTTTAATAATAAAAAGGTAAACAGAGTAAGCGTAGTCAATACATACATAGCCAGAATTCAGTAACCAGATCGGGTAGTCAGCCAATGGCAATGTCAGAGAGCCAGAGATCAACGTAGTACTGTACAGCAAGCAGGATCAGGAGCCAGAAGGGACATCAGCTGAGCAAGTCTTCAACAGGAATGCAGGATAAAGTCTCTGAGATGTGACCGAAGGCGAAGGCAGAGATGAAGTGAGCTGGATGGCTTTAAAGTGGTTGTAAACCCTTACAGACCACTTTTACCTACAGGTAAGCCTAGATTAAGGCTTACCTGTAGGTGCAAGAAATATCTCCTAAACCTACATGGTTTAGGAGATATTTCCAAAAGACAGGCACTGATGTCAACGACGCGCAGGTGCACTGAGCGTGCCGTCTCTAACATCGATCATGCCGTTAGTGGCACCAGCGCGCACGCGCGGGAGTGACATCATCGCGGCTCCAGCCAATCACAGCGCCGGAGCCGCGATACCCGGAAAGAAGATGGACGCTTCATAGGAGAAGGGACAGCGGTGACATCGCAGGCTTCTTTGTCAGGTAAGTGACACATAATGGGCTACTATGCGATGCATAGTAGCCCATTACGATTTACCTTTGCAGGGAAACAAAGAGGGAGTAAACTCATCAGGGTTTACTTCCTCTTTAAGTAACCAGGACGAGGAGATCATCAACAGCTGAGTCACTGTGGAGAGAAAAGGAGCTGGAAATTAGCCGACAGCTGAGCGGCCAGCTCAGAGAAGGAAGGGCTGAGCCCAGCCCTGACATATAGACATGCATTAAAACACTCAATCTAATAAGCGCCAGCATACAAGCTAGGGATCTCTCTAGAAATGAAGACCTACTAAAGTCACAGAATAAAAAACAAGGGCAAAAGTGTGTTACGTAACATTTAGACACTTCAAGGGCTCCTGTAAAGGGGTGTTAAAAATGCCACGTTTTTATATGTTCAGGCTTTTTTTTATTTTGTACTGATCTGAATGTAGCTCATTGCTTTAATGACTTTCAATGACTACCTCTTGCACTTTTGAAGGCCCTGAAGCACCAGGACAATGGAAAAGCCCAAACAATGACCCAATTTTGGAAATCAAACACCCCAATTTATATTCTGTGAGGCATAATGAGACTTTTGAACATGTCATTTTTTTCCACAAGTTTATGGAAAATGTGGACAGAAAATGAAAACGCATTTTTTTTTTTTACACAAAGCTGTCCATTTATACAATATTTATAACACATAGCATGTACATAGCAAAAATTACACCCCAAAATATATTCTGCTACTCCTCCTGAGTATGGCGATACCACGTGTGGGACTTTTACACAGCCTGGCCACATACAGAGACCCAACATGCAGGGAGCATCGTCAGGTGTTCCAGGGGCATACATTTCAAATCGAATTTGACTACCTATTACACTTTTGTGAGGCACTGTAGTGGCATGTATGTGGTATGGATGGGAACTGATGTGGCATGGATGAGCATGAATAAGGCATAAATTAGCCATGGATGGGGATGGATGAGCCGTGGATGGGGATGGATAAGCCGTGGATGGGGGTGGATGAGCATGAATGGGGATGGATGAGCCGTGGATAGTTACATAATCAGGTTGAAAAAAGACACAAGTCCATCCAGTTTAACCATAAAAATAAATAAATAAATAAAATAAAAAATATCGTACAATCCAATATACCCGATTCTATACCCACAGTTGATCCAGAGGAAGGCAAAAAACCCCAGCAGAGCATGCTCCAATTTACTACAGCAGGGGAAAAAATTCCTTCCTGATCCCCCATTAGGCAATCGGATTTTCCCTGGATCAACTTTACCTATAAACTTTACCTATCCAGGCCTTTCTTAAAGCAATCTACTGAGCTAGCCAGAACCACCTCTGGCGGGAGTATATTCCACATTTTCACAACTCTTATCGTGTAGGAAACTTTCCGTATTTGGAGATGAAATCTCTTTTCCTCTAGATGTAAAGAGTGCCCCCGTGTCCTCTGGGTTGACCGCAAAGAGAATAACTCAACACAAGTTCACTATATGGACCCCTTATATATTTGAACATGTTGATCATATCCCCCTTATTCTCCTCTTCTCAAGAGTGAATAAATTCAGTTCCTCTAATATTTCCTCATAGCTGAGCTCCTCCATGCCTCTTATCAGTTTGGTTGCCCTTCTCTGCACTTTCTCCAGTTCCCCGATATGCTTTTTGAGAACTGGTGCCCAAAACTGAACTGCATGTTTCAGATGAGGTCTTACTAATGATTTGAACAGGGCAAAATTATCTCTCTCTCTCTGGAGTCCATACCTCTCTTAATACAAGAACGGACTTTGTTGGCTTTGGAAACTGCAGCTTGGCATTGCATGCTATTATTGAGCTTATGATCTACCAAAACCCCCAGATCCTTCTCCACTACAGATTCCCACCAATTGTACTCCCCCTAGCATGTGTGATGCTTGCATATTTTTAGCCCAACATTCTCAACATTAAACCTCATCTGCCACATAGTCGCCCAATTAGACAGTGCATTGAGGTCGGCTTGTAAATTGGAGACATCCTGTAAGGACGTTATTCCACTGCATATCTTGGTGTCATCTGCAAAGACAGAAATGTTACTTTTGATCCCAGACCTAATATCATTTATAAAGATATTAAAAAGTAAGGGTCCCAGCACTGAACCTTGGGGTACACCACTGATAACCTTAGACCATTCAGAGTAAGAATCATTAACCACTACTCTCTGAATTCTGTCTTTTAGCCAGTTTTCTATCCATTTACAAACTGATATTTCCAAGCTTGTAGACTTTACCTTACACATGAGCCGTGTGTGCGGAACTGTATTGAACGCTTTTGCAAAATCCAAATATACCACGTCCACAGCCACTCCTCTGTCCAAGATTTTACTTACCTCTTCATAAAAAGAAATCAGGTTTGTCTGACAACTTCTGTCTTTCATGAATCCATGCTGTCTGTTGCTTAAAATATTTGGGGGTGGGGATGGCTAAGCCATGAATGTGGATTGATGAGCAGTGGATGGGGATAGATAAGTCATGGATGAGTATGGATGGGATGACTGAGCATGGATGGGGATGGCTGAGTATAGATGGGGATGGCTGAGCATAGATGGGGATGGCTGAGAATAGATGGGGATGGCTGAGAATAGATGGGGATGGCTGAGAATGGATGGGGATGGCTGATAATGGATGGGGATGGCTGAGAATAGATGGGGATGGCTGAGAATGGATGGGGATGGCTGAGCATTGATGGGGATGGCTGAGCATTGATGGGGATGGCTGAGCATGGATGGGGATGGCTGAGCATGGATGGGACCTCTGGTGGTGCTATTATTAGGGTCTTAAATTTGTCTCCAATGTTCCACCTGTAATCTCCACCGGCAGTGTATCCAAACCTGTCCCATCTTTATTAAGGCTCTCAAATATACTGACAAATCTGGTATAGGAAAAAACTGCGCTATTCAACTAAAAAATTAAGCTGCAGCTCAAAATGTTATACAACACCAAACAGAAATAAAACAAAAGGGGAGCTGCGCTAACTAGATTAATCTATGAGGTAATATTCAATACCCTCACAATGTGAGCGGATAGTATGCCACAACAAGTTAAATTGTGATGAAAAAAAGGAAAAAGATATGAAAAAAATAATAATAATAATAATGATCCCTGAAACGTAAGTGAAAAACAACAATGTACCAGTGAAAAAATCAGCAATGAAAAAATAATGTTTCAAAAATGTGATGACAATGAAAAAAGTATGATAAATGTTAACACTCAAAATGCTAAATGTTACCACTTAAATAAAGAAAAAAATGGATATTGAACACGGTGAAAAACTAAACAACTGGTGTGACTAAATAATCAAAAAGTCCATGTGTTGCAATGGTGATCATATAAAATCAATCATAAATCACAAAATGAGCTAAAAAACCTTATAACAAAGTCCATGCAAATTGACTAGTGACTCTTCTGTAGTGATAAAAACACAGGACATTCCAAGAAATGTGACAGATAGAAAATGCCTCCACCATAGCAAACACTGCCGCTGACAAATCTGCTTCTCCTTTTTCTTATACAGCGCCATTTGCTTAAATGGCGTCAATGATTCAGTGACTTTTTCTTTATCATTAGTTACTATCGCCAGTTGTTGTTTATAATGACCCATTAGCAATCTAATCATCATAGCAGAACAATTATATAAATTATCTTCCAAATTACTTTTAAACATTGCAGACATATCTCTTATGCTGGGAAACATTTGTATTCTGAGTTCCTGCAGCCAGATATTCTCTTGTAAATATATGTTAAAAACTCTAAAATTCCACCAAATACAGGACTTGCATTTATACAGATCTTTGATCTTATATACGAGTTTCAACATTTCCCTCTGTTGTATATTATCCCTGAGGCTGGGTTCACACCTATGCGAATTGGAGGCGGGTTTCAATTCCCTGCCAACAAAACCGTGGACTTTAGTCCGAAGGGTGTTGGCCCAAACTTGTCTTGCATACACATGGCATGCAATTGTGGGCCAACAATCCCGAACGTAGTCAGGGCTGTCTTAATGAGTGGGCACACCTGGGCACTGCCCAGGGGCCCCAGCTGCAGGGGGGGGCCCTGCACTTTCCTGAACTTTCCTGCACTAGAGTGTGAACTAGGGTTGTCCCGACACCGATACTAGTATCGGTATCGGCACCGATACCAAGCATTTGCCCAAGTACTTGTAATCGGGCAAATGCTCCTGATGCTTCCGCCGATACCTGTACAGTCAGCGGTGATCGGCGCGTGGGGGAGTTACAAGCTTCTCCCCCCACGGCTTTCAGCTGCTTAGTGACATACAGCGGTGATCGGTGCTTGTAACTCCCCCACACGCGATCACCGCTGACTGTCACCACATCCTCCTTCATGCCCCCTCCGTTCCGCTGTCCCCCTCCGCTGTCCTTCTTCGTTCCGCTGTCCCCCTCCGCTGTCCCTCTTCGTTCAGCTGCCCCCTCCATTCCTCTGTCCTGCCATTCCACTGTCCCCCTCTCTTCCTCTGTCCCTCTCCGTTCTGCTGTCCCTCTCTCTTCCTCTGTCCCTCTCCGTTCTGCTGTCCCTCTCTCTTCCTCTGTCCCTCTCCGTTCTGCTGTCCCCCTCTCTTCCTCTGTCCCCCTCCGTTCTGCTGTCCCTCTCTCTTCCTCTGTCCCTCTCTGTTCTGCTGTCCCTCTCTCTTCCTCTGTCCCTCTCCGTTGTGCTGTCTCTCTCCATGTCCTCCTTTGTGAATGGATAGAGTCAGCTGACTCTGTCCATTCACATAACTGAAACATTGTAATCTCCTGTGATTACGATGTCTCAGTTTATGAATGGAGAGGAGCCGCTGTCTTCTCTCCATTCATTCTCAGTGCAGCTGAGGCTGCAGAGAAAGGGACTGGGGAATCTTTATCCTCGGTCTCTTTCTCTGTCTCAAGGGGGAGATTTCAGGGGTCTGTTAAGACCCCTGATATCTCACCAAAGCCCCCCAACAGGGCTAATTAAAAAAAAAAAACACATATTGCAATAAATAATAAAAAAAAAATATTATTGTAAAAAATAATAAAAATGTAAAAAAACACACAGACACCGTTCACCCCCCCCCCCCCCCCTTAAAGAAAAAGAAAAAAAAGAAAGCATTGTTAAAAATTTTTTTAAAAAAACACTGTCACGTGACATTAAAAAAAAAGTATCGGTAATCGGTATCGGTGAGTACTTGAAATAAAGTATCGGTACTTGTACTCGGTCCTAAAAAAGTGGTATCGGGACAACCCTAGTGTGATCCCAGCCTAAATGTTTCATCCCTTTCTCTTTGAAGCTTACGCAGCATGCCCTCCCAAAAAGAAGCATCCATAATGTGAAAAAACATGTCTTTATGACAGTAAACTAAAAAAGCTACTGCCTGGAGGCCCTTCACTTAATAGACTGCACTCAATCAAAAATACCCAGAAGGACCTACAAACCCATACCTGTGTTTCTTTGGCCACCTTTTAGTTCTAGTGTTAGACCTCTCCTGTGCTTCCACACCTGATTGATTTAATCAAACAAACATTCTCCTGCGCTCGCAGTGGTTGACCCCGGAGTACACAGTGCAAAATCCCTTCTTAGCGCCAATGGTCTTGCTGCCCTCTTAGGACAATGGGTATCCTCAGACTGAAAAAAAACAATAAAAAGAAAAGGGGGCACTGACCTAGCGCATTATCTCAATAAAAAAATTTTCAAGATAAAAATAGCAATAAATATACTCACAAACGTGAATTAAGTAGACGTATGTTATAGCAAGTGACACTGACTGCCAGAAGGTCTAATCAAGTCTTTCAGTACTGCCGGAAGACCAGGAGGCGTCCAAAAATGGCTGATGCATTTCATGGGCGAACCCTCTTCATCACCCTCACGTTTGTAAATATATTTATTGCTGTTTTTATCTAGGAATACATTTTATTGAGGTAATGCGCCAGGTCGGTGTGCCCTTTTCTTTTTATCGTTGTTTTTCAGACTGATTTCACAACCTCTGGTGGTGCCTTTATTAGGGTTCTTAAATTTGTAGGTGTCTACAATGTTCCACCTGTAAGCTCCTCCGAAATGTTAGGGTAACATACACAGTAGATTTTAGCATAGCTGGAAGAATTTTTACATGTGTATGCACTATATGGACTATACTCATGTTTTTTTGCTCAAGAACTTATTGCCAGGAAGAACCGGCGCTCATACCTCTGTGTAAAAGGTTCCTAAAAAGTTATAACTATCTACATTCAATCAAAAGTATCCAGAAGTGCCTGCAATCTCATACCTGTGTTTCTTCGGGCACCTTTTAGTTCTAGTGTTAGACCTCATAAATGGTGGAATAACCTCTGGTGGTGCTTTATTAGGGTTCTTAAATTTGTAGGTGTCTACAATGTTTCACCTGAAAGCTCCGGCAATGTATATAAACAGACATCCACGATCTAACACTAACCTATTTAGGCCTGTAAAAAAGAAATCAATAGGTATGAGCCGAACACCCCCGGTTCGGTTCTCACCAGAACATGCGAACAGGCAAAAAGTTTGAGCGAACATGCGAACCTCAATGCCCCATACACACGATCGGAAATGCTGCCAGCAAAACTCCGATGAGAGGTTTTGGTCGGAAAATGCGACCGTGTGTATGCTCCATCGGACTTTTGCTGGCGGAATTCCAGCCAGCAAAAGATTTAGAGCAGGATCTCTATTTTTCATTGGGAAAAAGTTCCTATCCGAAAATGCGATCATCTGTATGCAATTCCAACACGCAAAAAATCACGCATGCTCAGAATCAAGTATGAGACGGAAGCGCTTGGTCTGGTAAAACTAGCGTTCGTAATGGAAATGGCACATTCACGCTGCAAATTATTGGATCTTTTAATGCAGCGCATTCTTTTGTTCTTTATAATGCTAGAATAATGAAGTTGCTTCACTGCTGATATTCACACAGAGTTATGACAAACTGATTTCTTTATTATTTCTCATGATCTCATGAATAAACTTTTTTGTTAAAGCCAGATCTCCATAATAATGTTTAGAATTAATTTTTAGAGTAATCTTTTTTTTTTATTTGTAATCAAGATCTCCTGTTTTTTGGATTATTTTTAAATTAATTTCTAGTGATCTCCATAATTTTTATTTTTTTTGGTTTGTCAAGTTTGCACAACAACATTATTATCTTGTATTTTTATAAAGCTCAAGGAGGTTGGTTTGTGTTGGTGTCCCTTGTTAATTTGACATTGTATTTTTGAAATGTACATGCCTACTCACAAACTGTCCTTTTTGAAGAAAAACACATAGGCAAGTATTTTCATATAAAAAAACTCCATTTATTCTGGCTCATAATAAAATAAAGAAGAAGGCAACGCTGGAGAAACTGCATGAATTTGCGAAGCCTTTGGCCCCCAGGGCACACATCAACTCTTTGTAAATTAAAATTGGTAGGCTGAGAAGTCCATATTTAAGGGAGCACAATCTGGTCCAGGACTCAAAGAGATCAGGAACAGCAGCAGATGACATATATGTCCCCAGGCTGTGGTACTACAACAGCCTGCGTCTTCTGTCAGACCAGACTGAACCCAGGCCATCACTTTCTTGTCTTCCCTGCAGCCTTCCCTGCACGCTTCCCTGCAGCCTGCCTTGGAGGCTGTAGCTCTGGAGGTGGACTTGTGGCAGGAGGAGGAGGAGGATGGGCGAGCACACATAAGTGCATGTTCTCACTAATTTGGCCCCTCAACCCCCTCCGAAGGGCGTGAAAAATTAGATTCTCACACATGAAGCGTTGGCCCTCCTCCATTTGCTGCAATTTTGCAGCTACATAGCAGCCATAGGCCTCTTCAGCATCGGGGGGGGTGTTTTCAGGGCCGCATTAGCCTCCTGTAGTATGGGTCTATACCTTTACCTTTAACTTTAGTTATTGAATTACAAGAAACTTAGTAATAGTTTTAAGGTGATTACATATATATATATATATATATATATATATATATATATATATATATTTCTATATATGTAAAATTTATGTTTCTGAGCTCACAGACGGTCATTCACAGATGGTCACATTGTCTCAGGCTAGGCTTTGTTAGTACTAGATAAAACCAGCTTTTTCGTGCCTTCCATCTAGCCTTTAAAAGGTCAGACAATAGAGAAGGCCAGTGGATTTCTTCTAAGGACATGAATGTGCCTAGATTTTGAACAGACTGTCGCTTTCCAGAACTTTCAGTAGTTATAGGGTCCCCTGGAATTGAATATGCTGAATTTATCCTGTATCGTATCATCTGTAATACATCTTTAATCGAAGCTAAGTAAAACTTTTTATTACATTCTTTGTGTTGTGTGTTTTAATCCTTGCATTTACTGACCACATATCTGAAAGGGTAAATATATGAATGAAAGTATGAATAAATGTAACATAGAATTTAGCCCCTTGTTACATAATGGCGCTGTGAGCAGGATATTTAACCCTTTCAGTGCTGGTTTGAAGTGCAGTGATTAATCCTAGTAATACTGTTGTGAATTGTAAAGTTTTATGACAATTGGGAAACTGTATTATTAGTGTGCACTGTGATGGGAGGTTTGTTGCTAGCTTTGCTTTGGTGGCAGTTAGTGGCAGATATGTTTAACTGGATAAAAAAAGCGAAGGGGGGAGACAGTCGAAAGAGCCCCATCTCAGAGTGGGCAGATTCTAGACGCTGGTCTACTCTGGCTCGTGAATTGATCAAGTATCAGGATGCATTTAAAGTGGAAGACCCCCGCCACTGTCTCCTGAATCTTGATTTGTTTCGATATTCAAAATCGGAACAGAAAGCTGCATCTATATTAGGATGGATATTTTTGCAGGCACTGAGACAAAAAGGGGGTAGATGGTCGAATGTTTCCACTCATTGTGTGCTTAGCGAACCCCCGGCAAGCTTTAGATTTTTTGAGATATAGAACAGATGAGCTGATGACCGCGTTAGGTGGACGAGTGGCCCTTTCGCTGGTGCTCACATAATTGTTCTTTGAGGTTTGAAAACGATGAGCAGAAAACAGGTAGGAAAAGGAAAAATATGACCTGTGTTGATGCTTAGATTGTGATTACTGCAGTAATATATGTGTTGAGTTTAAATGTTGAGCTCTTTTGTTGGTTGTTGAGCTAGCTATTGGTGAGGAAAAGTTGCTTGTGTGGATGATATGTAAAAATGCATTTGGCTACTGATGTTTAAGTGAGTTTTTGTATGTTTAACTGAAAAGATCAGTAGTTAGCAGGAATGGCTGAAGCTTGCTCCCCCTCTTCCCCCCCGGACAATGGACAATAGTCCAGCATGTTGTGAAAGGAACTGCAGCTGTAGACTGCTTGTATTTGTGAGAGCCTGCTTGAATGGAGACAATCCCTTAAGAGAGGGGGACAGAGTTTGTTGCAGATATTCCCCCTCAAACCCCCCCTGTAAAAAAAAAGCTTGTGCCTGTGAAAGGCGGGACAGTGCTGAACATTTAGGAAATGCTTAATTATGTTGAAAAAATAACATCCTAGTTGAAATTGTTAGTTTTTGTTATGTAAATCTAGGATGTTTTGAAACAAAGAAAGTAAATGGCTGATTGATGTTAACAGCCTTTAAAATACTGAATAGCAGTCATGATTATTATAATTTTATTGGTAAATGTAATAGTGTCATGTTCTAGGATACATCACTAATGTTTTTTTTCGTTAATACAGAAGGAACCAGATCTATTCCTAGAAGTTTCGTAGATCTGTATGGTATTGAACAAGAGGTTGCAATAGAAACATCAATATGAGTTTGGTGATGTATAATGTTTGTGCACAAATGTAATGAACACCATATAATGTTCTTGTGAATTATTTCAACCATGGTTAATGACAACTTTGAATGGACGTCCTTTAATGAAAATCCACGTGGTGATAATTAAGTAATATGAGCTCAATTAATAAGGGTAATAAAAGTGCACTCATGAATAACAGAAATAATGGCCATATGTTTTGTTGTTTGTGGAAAGTGTTGGTTAAATGTGTTTGTTGCTAACTATTTGTTACTTTCTAGGAAGGAGCTGTAATAACATCACACTAAAAAACCTTTTTGTTTTGTTTAGTTCCTAGACAATATTAAACAGCATCAATCCACCTGTCTGATATGGTTTGATGTCCAAGAACTAAAGATGAAGATTACAGTCAAACTGAATAATTTATGTTGTTTTTGTTGTTATTTTTATGCAATATGCAAATGTACTGAAAGTTTTCATTGGAACTGATTGTAAACCAGAGCAGCTAATACTCTCGATGCTGCATAATAGATTTATAAGGGTTTCCACTGATTGAGTTGAATATAAAATTATATAGAACAAATAATGTTTTAATATTGACAGCAAGATTATTTTGATATCTGGAATTATATAATACTTGTAATGGTTTGAGCCTGGTTTCACACATGTGCGGTGCAAATTGAAGCTCAGGTTTCACTGGGGAGATAACAATCTCCTGTTCAACGGATTCATTGCGTTTTTGCTCAGGATTAGAGAGCAGGGAGAGGGGGAGGGAGGGAGGTGTAGTGAGGAGAAAGAGAAAATCCTTGTTCAGAACGCAATGCATCTGTGAATCAGATGCGTTCCCATAGGAGATAATAGGCTTGTAGTTCGCACCGCAATGCCCAAAAAACGCACACGTTTTTTGTGCAATGCGCAGTGCGAATGCAACGCACATATGTGAACCAGATACATTCATATGAATGTATTTTAAAATGTCCTGCGAATTAGATGCGGTGTAAGCCGCATTTAATTCGCATAGGTGTGAACCCGGGCTTAAGGGTGTAAGAATACCCAAACATTTACATATTGTTCTTTTCTGTGTATATGTAAGCTAAATTATGGCAGCATCTACTTCTGTATATTCTGCCATAATTATTTTGGTACCAGTGTGGGAGTGTGCCTGGGGTTTTACATATAAAGTACATTTTTCTGCATGATTGACAGTTTAAATTTAAAGTAATCATTTTGTTTTTCAAGGAAAAAAAAGTACTTATGTCTACTTATAACTGTACATTTAGGTTAATATTATTGCACTGAACACAATTTTTAAGTCTTTCAACCTGAGGTGTTCTAGTGTTATATATATGGTCCGTTATATCTGACACTCAGTGATTCTTTGACCACCCTGTTCTATACACCTGGTTGAGTTTTCATAAAATTTTCTTGGTAAAGAAAAAGAGTTATAAAATAGGTTCTCAGGTTTTGTTTTCCTCAATTCTCCTTGATTGCTTGGGGTGGAACTGGCATGTAGAGTACAGTGACACATATGCATGGGCATATTAGACGCGCATATTGGGATCAGTGTAGACAAGAGCCAGTTAGCCTGCCAGAATGTCTTTAGAGTGTGGAAGGAGATCAAAGTGCATAGAGGAAACACACATGAAGCAGTTTAAAGTTGGGCCTATAGTTTGAGACAAAGTAGTGTATAGTTCAGGTGGGGGATGAGTAATATACCTATAATAATATTTCACCTTTAATGTAGAAAGCTGAGTTTTTCAGTGTTAAGACAGGTCACTAATGATTATCGATTTCCCTGTTCAGAAATCTATAATGGGCTATATGGGCATTGTTGTTAATTAAGGAATGTTGGACTGACATATTTGGTAACACACATGCCATGATGTCAACTAGAAGCATATTGGAGAAAGAAGACAAACACTTTTGACAGCAGCAACGGTCTATAAAGTCTTTACCAATGATCAGCAGCTGAACTGTTGGTGCAAGTTCCACCTGTTCTGAGGGTTGAGTACCTGAACTGTTCCATCCGCTATCATGGTTAAGTACCTGAATCTGATGGTGAAGTACTTGAACTGTTTTATCTGCTCTGATGGTCATGTGCCTGAACTGTCTGCAGAAGTTCCAGCTACTATGTGGTTATGTGCCTGCACGTCTATGACTTGTGAGCTGCAATAGTACCTGAATCTGATAGTGAAGTACTTGAACTGTTTTATCTGCTCTGATGGTCATGTGCCTGAACTGTCTGTAGAAGTTCCAGCTACTATGTGGTTATGTGCCTGCACGTCTATGACTTGTGAGCTGCAATAGTCCGAAGGATATGGACTTTGTATTCTACAGTTCTTTCAGTTCTACAGTGTTGCAAGTGTTATGCTTCAGCTGCGATCTGGTAACCGGATGTCTAAGACTCTGCTCTCCATCACCAGATATGGAGGACTTTGACAAGTATCTATGCGTTTAAACTCTTGGAAAGGAAAGTTTGATGCTCATGCCTGTACTTTCAAAAGGAAGTTTGGTGTTATTCTGTTAGTCCAACATATAGTTGTTTTTATAAGCCTGGACATTTTTTATATTTTTCAGCCCTAACATAGCAGAATGAGATTTCCTGGACAGGTAAATCAGACAGAGAAAGTGGGTCAAGAGATAGAACTTTAGATAAATAAGACGAGGTGTGGAAGGATGTAAAACTGTTATACATTGATTTACATGTGGAAAATACCCAAGGGGTGGGATATATGGGACCATATTTAATAGTGAGGAGTGTTTCGTATACATACTCATAATACTGGAAATGTGAAGGATGAAATTAATGAAGTCAGAAATGTTTATATTGGAGTACAAGCGAAAGGACTACCTTGAGTAGAACATCTTGATATATCTATAAGTAATCTTGAGTATTATAAACTAAACTAAGAATCTTGTAAGTCAAGGGGTGGAATGTAGTATGGGTCTATACCTTTACCTTTAACTTTAGTTATTGAATTACAAGAAACTTAGTAATAGTTTTAAGGTGATTACTTATATATATTAATCCTTGTGTTTTAATCCTTGCATTTACTGACCACATATCAGAAAGGGTAAATATATGAATGAAAGTATGAATAAATGTAACATAGAATTTAGCCCCTTGTTACACCTCCTTAATGAGGCCCAGTGCTGCCTCCTCCTTGTTACTCCCCTTCCTGGCCCTTTTGGTTGTAAGGCGGAGGGGAGGCACCTGGGATTGGGTGAGGCTACAGGGCCTCGCCACCTCCTGGCTGACACTTACCCCCGCCTCCTCCTGTGTGCCACATTCCAGAGCCTCGTACTGGCTGAGGTCTTCCTGTGTATGAAAAAGGGACATATTTTTAGTTTTTGGTTCATCAATCACACACGATTTTCAGCTCATGACTGTTGCAAATTGAATGTTAATAAATAAAAAAGACTATCATTCTGAGCCAAGCATTTTTCATTCTTGTCACAATCATTTTTGGCCCCTACTGTCTATTGATATGTAAAACACTTTTTGTTAAATCATTAATTTGTTATCAATAATAACATCTAGTTAACAACAAGAATTTTCAGACAAGAAATATGTTAAAAAATACTATACCTGGCTCCAGCTTGGCTCCTCCACTTCTTCCAGGATGGAAGGCCCAGGTTGGTCCTCGGAAGCCTCAACTGGGGTTGAGGGAAAGGTGGATGGAAGTGTAGAAAGTGATTCCCTGGCTTCCATCTGGTCTTCCAGAAACCACATCCTGTTGTAGTACTACAGACTGGGTACATACACATCCTCTGCTTTTGCTCCTGATCTCATGGAAGCCTGGACCTTATTAAGCTCCTTCCTATACGTGCTTCTCAAGCTACCAATTTTCTTCTTAACAAACTCGATGTCTGCGTCAGGGACCTGCGTCTTCACAAATTGCAGCAGTTTCTCCAGCGATGCATTCCTAGCTGATTTATTGTGATATAAGGGGTTTTTAACCTCCCACAAATTTCTCATATCCCTGTATCTGTCTATAAACTGGTCCATGAATTCAGGGTCTTTGAATTGTTTCATCTTTGCTGACAAAACACTAATATCAGGCTAAACTCTCCTAATCTTATCCCAATATAGGCCTCAATCTAGAATCACTATAGGCCACTGATGTCCCAAGTTAAAATGTTACCTTCGTTATAACATTTGGTGCTTCCAGTCCTCCTTCCTTCACACACAGAACGTAGGTACGACACATGCGTGTTAGCTTTATATACACTGCGCATGTGTGAAACTCCGCCTGCTTCGCCAGCCCCTGACGTTCTTTCTAGAATATTCCCTGCCCCTTCTCGTTAGGCTCAGTGGGAGATGAACATGGCGGAGATACAGCAGGTGCGTAATAGCAGTAACGAGGAGGAGGAAAGCCCGGAGCCCGAAACATCCCGGTCCGGGAGGAGAAGATTTAAGGCCTCAAATATGGCCTTTGTAGAGATGGTGGACATCTGGAAGAAGGCCGACTATGACGGGAAGTATGGACCGTACCTAAACCTAAATGTGAGAAAGGCCAAGATCATGACTAAAGTTGTGAAGAGTCTGCACAGGAATTTTGGGGTACGACGATCCAAGGAGTAATTGAGGAAACACTGGTCAGACACCTGAATTTGAGGGAGCATGTCACTGGTAGCACTCACCGAGGCCGAGATACCGAGAGCGGTTTCGCCTTTGCGACTAAGCGCAGCTCGCCCCCTGGAGTTGGTACAGGGAGGGAACGGCACGAAGAGGCACAGGCTCCCCAATGGACTGCGGATGACTTGCTTGTGGAGTCTTTGGCAGAGGAGAGCCGCTGTGCAGGTACTGGTAGGCAAGGTGCAGCCGGAGACCACAGGCGGGAAGTCCAGAACCAGGCTGAGGATCAAACACCGGGGTGGTGCTATGGCACTGCAGGATCTGCAAGGTAGGATGACAAGATAAAGAGAGAGTCCAGGTACAAGCAATAAGGTCAGGCTAGGAGACAGGAGACAGTCCAGGTAACAGGCCGAGGGTCAAACACAGGAGATTGGTGGGAATCCGATAAACAGGCCGAGGTCAGGTCCAGGAGAGAGGCAAAGAGAAGTCCAAAGGCAAATCCGGGTCATAACGGGTAGTCAAGCAGAGATACAGGATACAAGTTCAGGCAACACAGGAAGCTGAGACAAACCAGCAACTTGTGTGATTCTCTGAGCGCCTTTTATAGGCCGCCCAGGGAATCACGTTGGGTGTGCACCAATGCGCGTGCGCGAGCGCCGTAGCGCCGAGCCACGACCATGCATGCGCCGGAACGCCGTTCCGCGGGGAATGCGTGAGAAACGACCGGACCGGAATGAGGGCTTCTTCTGACAGTGCCCCCCCCCCGAGGGGTGGCCTTCGGACACCCAGAGTTGACATCAGTTCTGGGTGTTCTCGGTGAAATGCCTGGAGAAGCTGTGGAGCATGTAGATTCCTGGCTGGTTCCCAGGAGTTATCCTCAGGAGGGTACCCCTTCCATTTGATCAAATACTGAAGTTGTCTACCATTTTTCCTGCAATTTCGTCAATTAGGGCTGGTGGTGGTGGAGGTCTCTCTCTGTCAGAAAAAGGGCTGGGAACAATAGGTTTTAAGAGAGATGCATGGAAGACTGGATGTACCTTGTAAGCATCAGGTAGAGCTAATTCAAAGGCCACTGGGTTGATTACCCTCTTTATTTTAAAAGGACCTATAAACTTTGGCCCCAGTTTCCGGGAGGGAATTGGCAGTCTGAGATGGATAGTTGATAGCCATACTTCCTCACCTACTTTAAAAGCCGGGTTCTCCTTCCTTCCCTTGTTGTAGTATTTTGCATTGCTGCTTTGATCCTGTGGAAGTTTGACTGGATAGAGTTTACTCGGTCCTGCACCGCAGGGACCGATAATTCAGGGATGGAAACTGGAAGAAAGGAAGGGTGGAATCCAAAATTAGACCAGAAAGGTGTCTGGTTGGTAGCGGAATGGATGGAGTTGTTATATGCAAATTCCGCGTATGGCAGGAGGGAGGACCATTCATCCTGGGAATCGGAACAGAAGCATCGGAGGTATTGTTCCAGGGTTTGGTTTGTCCTCTCCGTCTGGCCGTTACTTTGAGGATGATAAGCGGAGGACAGACAAATCTTTATTTCCAAGGTCTTGCATAATTCTCTCCAGAATTTTGAAGTGGACTGAACCCCTCTGTCAGAGGTGATGCTCACCGGGGTACCATGGAGCCGGATAATTTCCTTAAAAAACATGTTAGCAGTAGCGGAGGCAGAGGGAGTACCCACCATGGGCAGGAAGTGTGCCATCTTTGAAAGTCGATCAATTACGACAAAAATAGTCGTGAATCCCCCTGATAGAGGCAAATCTACAATAAAGTCCATGGAGATTTCTGCCCATGGGCGTTCAGGGATGGACAAGGGTTTAAGCAGGCCCCACGACATTGTATTTGAGCCCTTGCTGCGCTGGCAGGGAATGCAGGATGACACATAGTTCTTGCAGTCTTGTCTCCAGCCTGGCCACCAGAAGGAACGTGAGACTAGTTCCATGGTTTTTTGTGACCCAAAATGGCCTGCTAGCTTGTGGTCATGAAAGGACTGTAAGGTTAGGAGCCTAGATTCCAGCGGAACGAAGATTTTTCCATGAGACCACAATAGATCATTGCGTTTCCCCATAGAAGATACGTGGGGTTCTGAGCATTGAGCGGATGTGGATTTGATTGCGGACATTAGGTCCCCTTGAGTAACTAGGAGGAAATTTTGCGGAGACAGGATGGTGCTCGGCTCTGTTACCTGAGAAGTTTCATGGAACATCCTTGAGAGTGCGTCCGCCTCTCCGTTCTTTGATCCTGGCCTATAAGAAATGTGGAAGTTAAATCGGGAAAAGAAGAGGGCCCATCGGGCTTGCCTGGGTCTTAGACGTTTAGCTGTTCGCAGGTATTCCAGGTTCTTGTGGTCAGTAAATATCAAGATAGGATTGGACGCCCCTTCAAGCAGATACCTCCACTCCTCCAAGGCAAATTTGATGGCCAATAACTCTCTATCACCTACATCATAATTTCTTTCAGGGATGCTTAATTTCCGAGACGCAAAAGCCACGGGATGTAGTAGAGCCTTGGGCCCCTGTCTTTGTGAGAGGATGGCACTAGTAGCGGTCTCTGAGGCATCGACTTCCAGAATGAAAGGCAAGGCTGGATCCGGGTGTCGTAAGACTGGTGCAGATGAGAATAGTGCTTTTAATTTTAAGAACGCTTCCTGAGCCTCCAGAGACCATTGAAAACGATTATGCTGGCGTGTATGTTGAGTGATGGGGGCTACGATGGCTGAGAATCCTAAAATAAATCTTCGGTAAAAGTTTGAGAAACCTAAGAACCGTTGTACCCCTTTTCTATCTACAGGAGCTGGCCATTCTTGGATTGCTTTCACCTTCTGGGGGTCCACTGCGACGCCGTCAATTGAGATTATGAATCCTAAAAATTGCACTGTGGTCTTTTCGAATTCGCATTTCTCCGCCTTAAGGTATAGTTTGTGTTTTCTGAGGATCGAGAGAACCAGTTTGACATGTGCCCGATGAAGTTCCATGGTGGCTGAGAAAATGAGAATGTCATCTAGGTAGACTACTAGGAAGTCATCAAGATATTCGCGAAAGATATCGTTCACAAGGTGTTGGAACGTGGCTGGGGCATTGCAAAGTCCAAATTGCATTACCAGGTACTCATAGTGTCCAAACCTGGATCTGAAGGCGGTCTTCCATTCATCGCCCGCTCGGATCCGGATAAGATTGTATGCACCACGCAAGTCTAGTTTGGAAAAGATGCGGGCGGATCTGAAACGTTGGAATAGTTCCGGGATGAGAGGAAGCGGGTACCGATTCTTGATGGCGTTTTATTTAATTCCCTGTAATCAATGCAAGGTCGGAGGGATCCATCTTTTTTCTCTACAAAGAAAATACCAGCTCCGGCCGGTGATGAGGAGGAGCGAATGAACCCTTTCTCAAGATTTTCATCAATGTATGTTTTGAGAGTCTTTAATTCTGTTTCGGACAAAGGAAAAATGCGACCAAAAGGGATTTCAGCGCCCGGCAAAAAGTCTATGGGGCAATCATAAGGCCGATGGGGTGGTAGGCAGTCAGCCTGTTGTTTATCAAATACATCTCTGAATTCCAGGTAGCTTGTGGGTACATGTTGAAGACTATCGGGTATGGTTGCAATGGTAGAAACAGAGGCTGGAGCCGGGAGAAGGCAATGTCTGGAGCAGTATTGAGAAGAAAAAGAGACTTCTTTTTTGTTCCAATTGATCTGTGGTTCGTGGGCTTGGAGCCATGGGAGTCCCAAGATAATGGGGAACATTGGAGAAGAGATGATATCAAAGCGCAGGTATTCTTGGTGGCCTGTATCAGTGGTGGGGAGGATGGGTCTGGTTTCCTGAGTGACAGGCCCAGAGCGAGGCAGGGACCCATCGGCTAGGTGGATCTGCAGACTTTGATTCTTAGTGGTTAAAGGAACGTGCAATCTTGCGGCTAGTGAGGCATCCAGAAAACAGCTACACGCTCCGGAGTCAACTATAGCGTGTAGGTGAACCTCCTTTTCCGGAAGCTGTAAGGAAACAGAAAGAGTAACATAAGGTTGAGAAGAACCGGAAACTCGTTGGTTAATAGCAGACCGTAGGTAGGACTTACTGGGTCTCACGGGACAGGAACGGAGGAAATGTCCAGAACCCTAACAATAAAGGCACAGATTGCCCTGGCGCCTACGTAGTCTCTCCTCAGAAGTGAGTGGGGCACGGACTAGACCAAGCTGCATCAGCTCAGCTTCAGGAGTGGTAGGGACTGGTGGAGCCGTGTAAGGCGGATGGATAGGAGTCGGTTTAGGCATCATCCAGGTAGGACGAGGAGTCTGGAAGCGCTCTGCACGTCGATCACGCATGCGACGATCCAGTTTAGTGGTGATTTGGATGAGGTCTTCCAGGGAATCTGGGGTCTCAATCCTGGCCAGCTCATCCTTCAATGCTTCAGACAGGCCTTGACGGAACTGGTATTTGAGGGCAGGTTCATTCCAGCCAGTATCAGCTGAGCACTTCCGAAACTCTACGATATAGTCCTCTACTGGTCTTCGTCCTTGGCTTAGGTTATGTAATAAGGCTTCGGCCGTGGCCATGCGCTGGGGGTCATCATAAAGTTGTGCCATACCTTCGAAGAAAGTGTCTACTGAATTCAGTATGGGGTTCCTCTGTTCCATTAGGCTATGAGCCCAAGCTTGCGGTTCATCTGCCAAGAGAGAAATGATGAAGCCAACTTTTACCACATCCGATGAAAAGGTCCTGGGTTGCAGAGGCAGATACAGGGAGCAAGCATTTTTAAACGCCCTGAACTTTTTACGATTGCCGGAGAATCGCTCTGGTGTGGGAACCCTGGGTTCAGGAGCGGCCATGACCACGGTGGGATTAGTTGGTAACTGAGAAGAGGAACCTCCGCTGGGAGGTACAGAAGCAGTGGCAGAAGCTGGAGATGGTCCAGAAAGTTGTTGAAGACGGCCGTCGATTTGGGCGTAGCCGTCTTGCAATTTTTGGACAGCCTCAGTGAGAGCCGAGACCTGCTGACACAGGATCTCCAGTGGGGAACGCGCTCTGTCGGCCTCTGACATGGCTGGTTTGTACTGTCACTGGTAGTACTCACCGAGGCCGAGATGCCGAGAGCGGTTTCGCCTTTGCGACTAAGCGCAGCTCGCCCCCTGGAGTTGGTACAGGGAGGGAACGGCACAAAGAGGCACAGGCTCCCCAATGGACTGCGGATGACTTGCTTGTGGAGTCTTTGGCAGAGAAGAGCCGCTGTGCAGGTACTGATAGGCAAGGTGCAGCCGGAGACCACAGGCGGGAAGTCCAGAACCAGGCTGAGGATCAAACACCGGGGTGGTGCTATGGCACTGCAGGATCTGCAAGGTAGGATGACAAGATAAAGAGAGAGTCCAGGTACAAGCAATAAGGTCAGGCTAGGAGACAGGAGACAGTCCAGGTAACAGGCCGAGGGTCAAACACAGGAGATTGGTGGGAATCCAATAAACAGGCCGAGGTCAGGTCCAGGAGAGAGGCAAAGAGAAGTCCAAAGGCAAATCCGGGTCACAACGGGTAGTCAAGCAGAGATACAGGATACAGGTTCAGGCAACACAGGAAGCTGAGACAAACCAGCAACTTGTGTGATTCTCTGAGCGCCTTTTATAGGCCGCCCAGGGAATCACGTTGGGTGTGCACCAATGCGCGTGCGCGAGCGCCGAGCCGCGAACGCGCATGCGCCGGAACGCCGTTCCGCGGGGAATGCGTGAGAAACCACCGGACCAGAATGAGGGCTTCTTCTGACAGAGCAGGATCAGTACAGAAGAATCAAGAAAGTGCTTCTAAAAAGTAAGTAGTTGTCATGTGTTTCGATTATTATTATTACTTGCATGCTGCTCCATGTGCTTTTCTTTACTGTTGTACAGTTTAAAATGGCTACTTTCAGATTCGTGGGCACAGTAATGGTTCGCAGTAAACATCGTTCGTTCGCCAACTAAATACGATGGTTTTGGCAGATACAGGGTTAACTACATTTGGTCATGCTAATTTGTATTAAAAGAAGTTTAGGACATTGTTGTCTAGATGTGTTTGTAATTAGAATGAAATGAAAACTTGATTCAGTGTAATGTAAGGAGAGGACACAGCAGCTGTTTACACATCTGGACTCAGGAGCACTAGTGTGGGACACCAGAATAAACTTTTTAGGGTGTCCCACACAGGTGCTCCAGTGGATACTTGGGGTGTCTCCATGTGTGAAACTTGTCCAAAAAAGGTAAGTATTCCAGCTTTGTTCAGGGAATTAAGCATGTCTTCAGCTTAGAACTCTGCCCAAACAGACAATTGTACCCCACTTCCAAGCAATGTTTCACATTCATATTTCTGGCCACAAATATCTGTGTGCTAAATATACCTTTTGTTTCATTCTCATAGGGAAGAAAAGACTCGGGATGTCTGAGGACACCAGGGTCCCCCCACCTACTAAAGAAGGGGAACTCAGCACACAACCTCAGGATATGGAGGAAGGAGGTTGAAATAGCAACCACAACAGGTGAGTGCCTGACACCACAGATTCAGGTAATAGATGTATGCCTGCATATTTATAATACATGGTGTGTATTTTTCTTTTAAGTGATGTGCATGTTGTGGAAGAACAATCTACTCATTTCATCACTGACAGTGCACAAAGACTAATCCAGGGCATAATGTGGTGTATTCTGGATTTAGACTTCATAAAGGAAAAAAACAAGGAGATTGAACAAAGAATGAAGAACATGATTGATGTACTTTTTTTTTTTTAATAAAATTTAACTAAAGTTTTAATACCGTTTAGAAGCCAAATTTGGAAGATGCACACAGTGGGGGTCATTTACTATAGCGCCAGGAATTACTGGACACTATGGCAAATAATAGCTCCCATTTTAGCCAAATAAAAATTCAACAGGCGAATGTACGAATGAAAATTAGCGCTATTAGTGACGAACACACGTTAGTAAATTCTAAGTCAGCGCTAATTAGCAAAATGTGCAATATGCAAATGCCAATTCCTACCAAGTTGTTATATAGTACTGCACTGTAACCATGATCCATGTATGTGAAAGAAACATTTTTATGTGAGATGTGCTCTACTTCGTGTGCATCTATTGATGTATGTTGCAATTAGTATTCCTAGTTTTTTTCCTTCTTTTGCTAATGAATGCAGTTATGAATGATTATTACATAGTAATGTCTGCTATTCTGTAAAGTTACATGTATTAAACATTTAGGTTACCTATTTGTTGTATGTTGTTTTTTATTTTTTAATTTAGGTGACTATAAAACGGTAATTATTTATATTCATTCTTCAATTATACTACACTATTATGCAGGTCTCGTACTTAGCACAATGGCTTAGTGGTCTGCTCAGATGTCTCCACAGCACTCACGGTACAAGTTCATATGCCATCCACCAGCTGTGTTTATTTTTTCAGAGCACAAGCGAATTAAAACAAAAAAATGTAATCTGCCCGTTAGCTAGTATGTGGTGTTTGGAATTTCACACCATAATAGTATTGAATACTTACATATCATTGCATGCATTTGAAGAGTTAATATAATAGAATCAGCCAAATTTAAAGTGCATTGGCTAATTAGCATTCACCTATTTTCAGCATATGCTGCTTTGGCTAATTGGCTAATAGTCATTTGCCTTTTTTTCACCAATTCAATCTTTTAGTATCTCTCTGTGGGATTGGAAACCATGAGTTCTTCAAGGTAGGAGTGCTGACCACTAGCCTATTGGGCGTAGCACAGTCATACATAGAAAATACATTCACTAGTGTTTGATGTTTCTTCTCCCCGAGCTGTCTCTCCTGCCGCTGCCATCTTCACCCGCTGATGTGTTCTTCCGCGCAGCCGGTTACCCACTAATAAAAAAAGCCGCTCTTGTGGCGGTCTTCTGTGGCCATCCGATAATGTCACCCGGAGAGTCTGCTCCATGGCTATGTAAGAGACACCACACAGCGGGTGACAACACAGCGGAGGAAGACCACCACGGAAGAAGAGCAGCCTTTTTTTTTATTAGCGGATAACCAGCGGTGCGGAAGAACACAGCAGATGGAGAAGATGGTGGCGGTAGGAGAGATGGCTCTGGGAGAATACAGCTCGGGGAGAAGATGGAGGAGGGAGAGACAGCGTCTGGCGAAGATGGCTCAGGGAAGAAGACAGCTCAGAGCTATATTACAATAAAGGACTTGTCAAAAACCGGCTATTGATTTTTTTACATTTCACTGCTTTTTTTGGTGAATGGGTAGGGGTACAATGTACCCCATACCTATTCACATAGGGGGGCAGGATCTGGGAGCCGCCTTGTTAAAGGGGGCTTCCAGATTCTGATAAACCCCCTGCCCGCAGACCGTCAACCAGGGTTGTCGGGAAGAGGCCCTTGTCCCCATCAACATGGGGAAAAGGTGCTTTGGGGCATGTGGCCTGGTAAGGTTCAGAAGGGGAGTGTGCTCACTCGTCCCCCCTATCCTGACCTCCAGGCTGCATGCTCGGATAAGGGTCTGGTATGGATTTTGGGGGGCCCCACATCAAATTTATTTTACATTTTGGTGTGGGGTTCCCCTTAAAGTCCATACCAACGGACCTTGTATGTACTGGCGGGGACCCTACGACATTTTTTTCCTTGAATTTTGGAATTCCATACTATAATATTATTGAATAAGTACATACCATTGCATGCATTTGAAAAGTTAAAATATGGAATAAACCAAACTGATGTGCATTGGCTAATTATGCTGCTGAGTATAATGCACACTTCCAGGAGGTGATGCTGTCAGTAGGATTTGAACTCATGCCTTGAACCTTTGAGGGCAGCAGGGTATACCGCTATGCTACAGAGCTGAGCACATACCTAACCACAATGCTCATGCTGATGCTGATGTGGCATTGGCTAATAGGTATTTGCCTCTTTTCAGCATATGCTGCTGAGTGTAATGCAAGCTTTCAGTAGGTGATACCATCTGTGTGATTTTCAGCCATTTGAGTACAATTATATTGAGAACATACGGTTACTAGTGTTTGATGGTGGGACTACTTTATATTCTAGGTATAATAGTACTCAGCACAGTGACTTAGGCCCCTTTCACACTTGTGCGACCTGAAAGTTGCAAGATTTTGATACGTCTTTAAGCAATGCCTGTGTAATCTTGAGGTCTATGGACGCAGGAGTCGCAGGAAAAGGCACGCAACTTTCCCGCGATTTTGCATCAGCAATTTTGCCACGATTCCAGGGAATGCCTGTGTAAACTTGAGGTCTATGGACCTCAACTCGCATCAAAGTCAGACCAAAGTAGTACAGGGACCACGTTGAAGTCAGTGTTACTTGAAATCGCACAGATATGAATGGTACACATTGAAAATCATGGGGTATGACTTGTCATGCGACTCTGATGTCCAAAGTCCCACAAGTGTGACTCAGCCCGACTTTGTTAGCGATTTCAGAGACATCGGTGCACTTTCCTGCACAGATGTCTAGTGAAATCACATAGGTCCCAATGGTTCTCCTTTAAGAAGGTGTCCTATGCCTACCTACTTTTGCTAATAGGTGTCCCTTATACCCATCTCAAAAAGTTGGGAGGTAAGAAATCGGCCCCTGAAGTCGCCCAGAGTAGTGCAGGAACTACTTTTGGGAATCGTTGTGGCGTCGCACCAATTCGGACAGTTCCATTGCCGTCAATAGGCACCGATTTGGCCTGCAATTTGACATGTCAATTCAGAGCTATGTGAACATGGGTGAAGTTGCATAGATATTATAGCTGCACGGTTCTGGCCAAAATGAGAATCACAATTTTCTTGCTTAGAATAAAAAGATCACGATTGTCATGACGTAAAATCTTTCACATTATCCCAAAAAAATTGGGCTAACTTTTTTTTTTTTTTAATTCATTAAAGTAATTTTTTCCCAAAAAAATTGCATTTGAAAGACCGCTGCGCAAATACAGTGTGACATAAAATATTGCAACAACCACCATTTTATTCTCTAGGGTCTCTACTAAAAAATATATATAATGTTTGGGGGTTCTAAGTAATTTTCTAGCAAAAAAAAAAATGATTTTAACCTGAAACCAACAAATGTCAGAAAAATGTTTAGTGTTTAAGTGGTTAAACTTTCCTCACTTACACAGAAGTCTATTTCATTGACAAATTGTTACAATGTTTCTAGCTAAGTTCACTGATAAAGAATGTTCTAATTCTTGGCAGACTGCCCGGTTGCTGTGGCTTCAGAAGAGCAGAGAGGGGGGGCGTGGTTTGGCTATGCAGCGGTGAGGACGTGTCTCTCTCGTGCTCCGGCGCCGACACACTATTATCAGCACTTTTACTGCTCTGCTCACTCCCAGCCATCATATAAAGATGCGGAAGAGGTCCGGAAAACCCTTGCCTAAAAAAGGAGCTGCCGTGGGGTCGATCAAACGGTTCCTGTCCGCAGAACCAGAGGATACGGAGGACATGGACGGCCTAGGCCGCTCTCCTGGAGGCGTGGGCTCTGGTGCGGGATCCGCCCCCCGACGCAGGCCTGAACACAGACGCCGCTCTCCGGTATCCTCGGCCGGCTCGGATGGAGAGGAGGACTCCCCCAGACGTTCAGGGGTAGAGGCACTGGTAAGCGATCTCCCAACTAAGGCTGAACTGGCCTCCATGTTATCAGGCCTAGAACGTGCCATTAAGAAGGAGGTGTCCGCAGTCCGCGCCGACCTCTCATATGTCTTAGAGAGAGTAGAAGAGTCGGAACAGCGTCTTGATCGCCACGCGGCGGCCATTAGACACTTGCAAAACTCTACCCGCACACTTACTATAGCACACAGAATGGCGCTGTATAAAATCGAGGATCAGGAGAACCGCAATAGGCGGAATAATATCCGGATCAGAGGCCTACCGGAGGCTACTGGGGATGAGGATCTTCTCCCTTCCATTCGGGGCATATTTAACAGCTTACTGGGCCAGGCCGCAGACTACCCATTGAAAATAGATCGAGTGCACAGGGCCCTCCGACCCCGGAATCTCTCTTCAGATGTCCCCCGCGATGTCATTTGCAGGATTCATTACTATGAGGAAAAAGAACTCATCATGAAAAAAGCTAGAGATGCTGCTTCATTGGATTTTGACGGCGCCATGCTATCTTTTTTCCCAGATCTTGCCAGGGAAACTCTGGAACGCCGTAGAGCCCTGCGCCCCTTGACGGAGAAATTACGATCCGCCTCGATTAAATACAGATGGGGGTTCCCGGCTGCACTGATTGCTAACAGGGATGGTAAGACTGCTATTCTCCGATTCCCCGAGGAACTGGAAAAATTCTGTATGGATGTTAACATCTCCCCACCGGAGCTCCCTGGCTGGCAAGATCACATCCCACCCCTGCCTGCGAACGCCGAATCAAGATGGCAAAAGGTCGACCGTAAAAATCACTCTTCAGCATCTGGAGGCTCGCCAGAAATGGGTTGACACTATGAAAAGGATGGCCCAAGTTCCTGGCCCTCTCTACAATTGACCGACCAGAGTCACATCTACCTTTTAGTGGGTTTTATGTAGCCTGGCAATAACACAGGCTCTGATGTTTATGGTTCAAACCCACAGCCGTATGTTTACACGGCGTGGTAACGACAATTTTTTGCCACGTCCTTTTTATATTTTATTTTTTGGGTTCTTTTTTCCTTGTTTTTCTTGTTTGTTTTTTTTTATATATCCATGTTACCCCGTTATGGGGTTTTTCTTAATTTACAGGTGTTATATGTGGTATCTTCCGGGTAGCTGGGCGTCCGGCCTGACATGACCGGGCTACCCCGGTCGTGGCACGCCATGAGTGCCTTGTTGCCTGCATCTATCACTTCGGAATGTTTTTGTGTTGGCGCCGGAGCAATCCGATGACGTTCACGCCAAACTTAGTCTCCGTGTGCATATGCACGGAGACCTTCACCCCCCTGTTTATGGGGTGCAGCGTTGGCTGGCATCCCCGCTCCCCAGCTCTTATTTGGGCGACGGGTGCGGGGGTGTTCTGCCGTCGGTGTGCCCCACCATGCACCGCAGCTCTATGCGTGCACTTTTTGACCACCCCCCCAAGCGGTCTACATTTCATTTGGTAATGGATGATGTTTGTTCTTTATTCTTTCTCTTTCTTATAACTTTACCTGTCTTTTTCTCCCACCCCCCCCACCTTGCCCATCTCCCTCTCCAATTCCTCCCACCCACCCCAGGTCCGGCCCCTCAGAATACAGTGAACGTGGGCTCCCTTGCCGGTCTCCATGGCTAAGGTAAATCTTATCTCTTTTAATGTACGGGGACTGTATGCACCGAGGAAAAGACACAACTTATACAGGGAGCTGGGTCGCCTGCGGGGAGACATTGTTTTCCTGCAGGAGACCCACCTTACTCACTCCACACGGGTGAAACTTTACTCCCCACAATACCCCATGTGGTATTATAGTTTATCGGATGTACATAAAGCTAAAGGTGTGGCCATTGGGCTTCGCAGAGGCACCCCGTTCACAGTTGAAACCATGTTAAGCGACCCACTTGGACGTTTTCTGTTCATTAGAGGCAGCTTGGGTAGTATGACATGTACTCTGGCAACCCTATATGCACCTAATCGCGACCAAGCAGGCTTCATTGCCTCCACTCTCACAAAACTTAGAGATTTCGCACGCGGGTGTATCCTCCTTGCTGGCGATTTTAATACCCCGTTAGAACCTGCCATAGACACATCTAAAGGTAGAACCAATATCTCACATAAACGTTTACTGTTTATTCGCAAACGCCTACACGAATCCCAGTTGGTTGACATTTGGAGAATTATGCACCCGCGGGCGAAAGACTATACCCATTTTTCGCAGGTCCATCACACCTATTCTAGAATAGACTTTTTTCTCATTGATCACCACCATCTCTCACTCCCTATTAACACTCATATTGACTCATCCCCCCTATCAGATCATGCCCCGATCACACTAACCATTAAAGTCCCCTCCCTACCACACAGGTCTCCCAATTGGAAGCTTAACGAGCACCTCATAGAAGAGGAAATAGATCGAAAACAAATAGGCGAGAGTTTATCCCTTTACTTTGCCGAAAATAAACACCCTGACATTTCAGCAGGCACACTATGGGAGGCGCACAAGGCCCATATTAGAGGGAAGCTCATAGAAATGGGATCTAGGAAAAAGAAGGAACAATTATTTCAACAATCTAAGTTGCTAAATGAGATTAAGGACCTCGAACAATTACATAAAGCGAACCAATCTCAAGCGGTATTTCATAGCTTGACTCTGAAAAGGGAAGAATTAAAGTCCCTCTTCCACATAGAACAAAAACAACAAGCTCGCATAGTGGCCCAAAGTTTCTATGAATGGGGTAATAAACCGGGTAGACTATTGGCACGTTCACTGCAACAAAAGAAAACAGCCACCTTCATAGCTAAAATCAAAAACTCTGCAGACGATCTGGTTCATGATACACCATCAATTGCCAAAGAATTTCGGGAGTTTTATCAACACTTATATCACGTCCAACACTCAGTAACAGATCAAGACACTAAGACTAAGCTCATTAGGGAATACTTAGCTCAAGCTAACCTACCCAGACTGCCATCTGATATACTTGACACTCTGGATGGGGAGCTCACTATTGCAGAATTACGTGTTGCATTAAAAGCCATGGCAAATGGTAAGGCCCCGGGCCCAGACGGTTTTACTGTAGCTTACTACCGTAAATTTGCAGATATTTTACTCCCGCACTTAACCTCTTATGCTAACGCGATTCCCGACGGTGAGCTCCTCAGACCTGAAACTACCCATGCACACATAACTGTTATTCCTAAAATTGGCAAAGATCCTAGTGCATGTGGAAGTTATCGCCCTATTTCACTGTTGAACATTGATGCCAAAATTTATGCTAAAGCTATAGCGAACAGACTCCTCCCCCTGCTCCCGCAATGGGTCACTTCCGACCAGACGGGATTCATTCCGGGTAGGGAGGCAAGGGACAACTCCCTTCGTACCCTATCGCTAATAACGCACGTCCGTGGGTCGTCCCAGCCCACCCTCTTATTATCAACAGATGCTGAAAAAGCGTTTGATAGGGTGGACTGGGACTTCCTCTTGGCAACACTGACCCACTTGGGCATTAGAGCTCCCTTACTGTCCCAAATAAAGGCACTGTACACTTTTCCTACGGCCCAATTGAGAGTGAACGGCACCCTTAGCGCTCCATTTACTTTACACAACGGCACTCGACAGGGTTGCCCTCTTTCACCTATTTTATTCGCCCTATCACTTGAGCCCTTTTTGTCCAAGGTGAGACATAACCCCTCTATACACGGGATTACTATAGGACCAACCGAACACAAATACGCCGCATACGCAGACGACATTTTGTTCTACGTACAACAACCTCTCATATCTCTCCCTAATCTCATGTCGGAATTCGCTAAGTATGGAATCATCTCCAATTTTAAAATCAATATGTCCAAATCAGAAATACTAAATATATCTATCCCCGCACAGACTGCCTCCCAATTGAAAAGTTCCTTTCCCTTTAGCTGGCAGGCACATAAAATGAAATATTTAGGTATTTATCTCACCCCGAACCCTGACGCCTTGTTCCGCTCAAACTTTTTACCTCTTTTAAACACGATTAAAACCGACTTACAAAAATGGTCTCAGATGGCCCATTCCTGGCTAGGGAGGATAGGGGTTATTAAGATGAATATACTACCCAGGTTGCTGTTTCTATTTCAAATGATCCCATTTGGGATACCAATAGGTTTCTTTACAATATTGAGATCACTGGTTAGCAAATATGTATGGAACAGAAAGCGCCCAAGGATTGCCAGACTCCTTCTCAACAGATCTAAACGAGAAGGAGGCCTGGCCTTACCAGACTTTAAAAAGTATTTCCTGGCGATCATTTTAACCAGAATCTCTGATTGGAGATTCCACAAAACATCTAAGCTTTGGGTGGAACTGGAAACTGAGTTAAGTGGCTCTGATCTCTTTACGCAACTATGGGTTCCTTCGAAATGTAGAACCTTATCATCCAAGACCTCTCCGCTCACTCATTCCACCCTTGCGATGTGGGACACTCTCTGCAAAACAAATAATTGGCCTTATAATTCTCCCCTCATGCTACTGACAGGTCATAACTACTTCCCGCCGGGGAACCCAGACCCCAAAACCCATACATGGACCCTGGGAACGGCGACCCAGCTACACCAGGTCACTACCTCGACGGGAATTACCCCCATGAATACAATTTTACAAGACTCGGTGGCTACTCCTATGGATCACTGGAGATACAGGCAACTTGCGGCCTTTGTTCACTCCCTCCCTAAACCCATTAGGCCTCTCACTGAACTGACACCTGTTGAAGCTGCTCTGGCCGAACCACAACCAGTGGAGAGACCTATCTCCCACTTCTACCAAATAATGCAAACACAAAACTCTGCAGGAGATCCGGCTTTCCTACATAACTGGGAAAAGGAACTTCAGAAAGAACTATCTCCAACCCAAAAGTCCACTATCCTCATAATGTCTCATATCTCTTCCTCGGCCACAAACACAGCTGAAGTAAACTATAAACTCCTAACAAGATGGCACTATACGCCAGCACTTCTTCATAAATACTTCCCTCACATCACCCCCCTATGTTGGAGGGGCTGTGGGGAACATGCGACCCACGCCCACATCTGGTGGTCCTGCCCGCTGATACGACCATTCTGGTTGACCATCCTTCACTGGATCAAAGAGATTCAAGGATATGAGGTTCCTAATGATCCATTCGTTGTATTATTACATTGTACAGGCAAATCAGTAGGGTCGTATAGGAAATCTATAACTCCCCACCTTCTTAATGCCGCTAAAGCACTTATCCCCAGATTCTGGAAACAAAAAAATATACCTACCCTACGCCAATGGCTAATGGAAGTTGATCGCATATATTACATGGAGGATCTCACCCTCTCCCTTAGAAATAAATCTGATTATGTTAGGAAAATATGGTCCTGCTGGTTTGCCTTTAAATACACAGCTGCATTTGCGGAAATTATGTCAGACCCTAAGTAAATTGTTTTAGAAGGTTAACAGTGTATAGCAGGAGTCCGGACCTGGGGCAATCCCCTCCCCCCCTCTCTACCCTCTTCTCCCCCCCCAACCCTACTATTCTTCCTCCACTCTTTCTACACTATTTTTCTGGTACTCAACAGTTATTATGTTTCAGATTTTAAATGGTACTCTGTCAATTTATAATCATAATGTGGCCAAGACACGAATATTCATATTATATTTGATAGGACGAATACTCTATTGACAACTTATTAAAAGTCTTGTACACTTTGTGAAACGCTAGTGGCTACAATACCCTTATAAATACTTGTTGTAATAAGACATAACATGCTCCCCCACCCATATACTTTTTCCTTGTATGGATTGTAATACATTGTACCTTGTATTTCCAATTTCTATTCCTTAATAAAAACAATAATTAAACAAAAAAAAGAAGAGCAGAGAGAATTCTTTGCAAAGCAAGAATCGTGAGACCCTTTTTTCAAGATCGCAAAGGGGAAAAAAATCTCGATGACGATTAATCATGCAACTCTAATAAATATGAGTGCAAATCATGGGGGATAACTTTTCATGTGACTCCGAGGTCCAAAGCTGCATGAAAAGTCACCCAAGTGTGAAAGTAACCTAATGAGATTAATTGTATAACACCTTTGAATAAGGCCCCATTTGCACGTGTGCGACCTTAAAATTGCACAGCTTTGCCCTGACTTGAAGCAATGCCTGTGTAATCTTGTGGTGTATGGACCTCAAATCGCATCAAAGTCAAACCAAGGTTGTGCAGGGACGAATTTGCTACACTTTCAGGATGCACAAGTGACAATAGGGCCAAATTCAAAGGTGTTATCCTTAAATCTCATTCACACTGCTGCGCCCTGAAAGTCACACTATTTTGCTGCCACTTTTCCGCTGCAACTTGGCCCCAACTTCTGGGAATGCCTGTGTAATATTGTACCTGATATACCTCAAGTCACATGAGGGACTACTTTGAAGTTGGTGCAAATCTGTATTTCTACATATAGTTGAAGGTAAACTGAAGGGAGTTCGATAAGAAATGGTGTCCCTGGGATAGCAGCAGGTGAATTACAAAGACAAAAGGCCCAGTTTGAGCCCTGGTTCACACTGACAGCGGGAGGAAATCGTTCAGCTGAACTCACACAATTTCATTCCCGCATGTCAGTCCCGACTGTGGGGGCAACATCGGAGACATCGGTGCAGGTTTCTGCACTGATATCAATACAAATCTCACCAATTAGAACAGTACAATTGCCACCGATTTGACATGTCAAATCGCACCAATGTGAACCAGAGCTGACACACTGCCTATCCACCAGCTGAATTCATTACCTGCAATTCTCCACAGCTGTTACATATAAAGATTCCACCTTTATCATTTACTTGCAGGTGTGCTGAAGCCTAGGTTTACATTGGAGCGATCAAATCCCATGACAAGTCACAGCCCATTAGCGGCAATGGCACTGTTCCAATCGATGTGACACCGATTTTGCGGCGCTGCACCGATTTGCAAAAGTAGTTCCTGCTCTACTTTTGCTGATTTCAGGTGTGACTTCAATAGAAATCTGTATGCAGCCACACAGATGTCTATAAAGTAGCACCTGAAATCGGACTGACCTTGCTCCTTTGAAATCGGGCTACTTCAAGTGAAGTAGCCCAATTTCAAAGTAGCATCAATGTGAACCAGGGCGGAGAGACTAGCTTTTTTGGTGCACAAAAACATAGAAATTATAAGATATAAAAAGATATTGCACTACCCCAAAACTAATTAAAAGAAAGAAAAGAGAAAAAAACCCACCACAACAAACAAGCTCAATAAATGTACTTTTATTTTGCCAGCAGAAAACAAACAAAATTAAGTACATTAATTTACTAGCAAAAAAAAAAAAAATTCTACAGGATATATGGTGCTACATTAAGCAAAACATTTAGCAATTGGATTTTAAGGGCCCTGCTCATAGGAGCTTACAATCTAAAATTTGTCTAAACCTTAGAGTGGACACAGCTTTACTTTCAGTGTATAACGGGCAACACATAATTTTTATCTGCAAGATTATAGAAATATACTTAACAGTCAGTCATTCTTACAAAGCATTCCAACATAAAATTAAAAAAGGCACGTATTCAATACATAACACCCACCACCAGCCCACAATCCACACACATACATAGGTGACCATGTTCTACTGGAAGCTGCATTTCTGTGTACATGATTAAGCAATGAGCTCAAAGAGTAGAGCGTCAGCACATACTCCCAAACCATGGTCAGACAGGAACAATACACACAACAGTGACAGCATGGCCACAAAAAGCCACTTTCAATGGAAAAAAAAGCACAAGAATTTCAGCAAACAACCCTAGTTGGGAGTTTGTCAATCTGCACAATATCATTCCTTCTCCCCCACAAATCACAGCAAAAAACCTGACCTTCTCAGGCCAAAGGAACCCCCCCCCCTACTGCAGCCCTTTCTATACATGCCCAATAGAAGTACATGCCCAATAGAAGTACTCGCCCACCAGTATCTTTCAATCTGTCTCTTCATGTATGTCTAAAGTGATTGCACTGGTGAGCAGGAACACATAATACTATGTGCAACTGTGTTAGCTCTTGGCTATGTGCATCAAATCTCCAACTACAGGCCAAAGATCGAAGTCTATTTGCATCCACAAAGCAACAGTTTTCTAAGCATATGTACCTGTGCAGTGTAAACCTTACAATTTTAAATGTCCAAGTTCCTGGACATGATTAGTGCTAACAAACATTGGGGGGTTATTTACGAAGGGAAATCCACTTTGCACTACAAGTGCAAAGTGCACTTGAAAATGCACTGAAAGTGCATTTGGAAGTGCAGTCGCTGTACTGTAGATCCGAGGGGGACATGCAAAGAGAATAAAAAACAGCATTTCAGCTTGCACATGATTGGATTATAAAATCAGCAGAGCTTCCCCTCATTTCAGATCTTCCACTCAGATCTACAGTGATTGCACTTCCAAGTGCACTTTCAGTGCAATTTCAAGTGCACTTTTCACTTGTAGTTTGTACTACAGTAGTGAAAAGTGGATTTTCCTTTCGTAAATAACCCCCATTAACATCAGTCCCTGGCTGCAATGAGCTTCCAATCTAAAGTCCAAAATCAACTTTCTTACATTAGAGACTATTTCGACAGGAGCCAAATAAAATGCCAGCATGTCTTTGGATTGTAGTGAGAAACCCACACAGGGAGAACATATAAACTTCAACACAAGCATTAGCATGTTGGGGAATTGAACCGGCAACCCCAATGCCAATAGACAGAATTGCTACCTGCTTAGCCAGCAGGCAGCCTCACACATGGTTTCTGCATCTCTGTGGTGCGAACCAGTCCTAAGTCCATAGCCATGCTCAGTGTCACAAGCAATATACAATATATTGGCCTAAGTATTGGAACGCCTGCCTTTAAATGCATTTGAACTGTAATGGCGTCTTAGTCCGTAGAGTTCAGTATTGAGTTGGCCCACCCTTTGCAGCTACAGCAGCTTCAACTCTTCTGGGAAGGCTGTCCACAAGGTTTAGGAGTGTGTCTATGGAAATGTTTGACCATTCTTCCAAGTGCATTTGTGAGGTCAGGCACTGATGTTGGATGAGAAGGCCTGGCTTACAGTCTCCACTCTAATTCATCCCCAATGTGTTCTGTTGTGTTGAGGTCAGGACTCTGTCCAGGCCAGTCAAGTTCCTCAACCCAAACTCACTCATCCATGTCTTTATGGACCTTGCATAGTGCACTGTTCCAAATCATTTGGTGGAGGGGGGATTATGGTGTGGGGTTGTTTTTCAAGTGTTGGGCTTGGCCCCTTAGTTCCAGCGAAGGGAACTCTGAAGGCATCATCATACCAAGACATTTTGGACAATTTCATGCTTCCAACTTTGTGGGAACAGTTTGGGGATGGCCCCTTCCTGTTCCAACATGACTGCACACCAGTGGACAAAGCAAGGTCCATAAAGACATGGATCAGCGAGTTTGGGGTGGAGGAACTTGACTGGCCTGCACAGAGTCCTGACCTCAACCCGATAGAACACCTTTTGGCTGAATTAGAGTAGAGACTACAAGCCAGGCCTTCTCATCCAACATCAGTGCCTGGCCTCACAAATGCACTTCTGGAAGAATGGTCAAACATTCCCATAGACACACTAAACCTTGTGGACAGCCTTCCCAGAAGCTGTTCTAGCTGCAAAGGGTGGGCCAAATCAAATTTTAACCCTACTGCCTAAGACTGGACTGCCATTAAAGTTCATGTGTGTGTAAAGGCAGGTGTCCCAATACTTTTGGCTAAATAGTGTATCTGGAAAAGATTTACAATGGTGGTAGAACCTCCTACACATAAATACTACATTTAGACATAGTTATAGGAGCTGGGAGATGAGACAACTCTACATGAAGCAGTATGTTTGGGATTTGAACCCAGACGCTCAGGGATACTAAGCAGCAGTTCTAACCTCTAAGCCACAGAGCTGCCACATGTGAGAACCTCCTACGCATAACTACACATAAATACACATAAAAACACATAAAAACACATAAAAACACATAAATACTGCATTTCTTTGGACATACAGGTGATGGAATTACATTACCCAAGAGTTATTCTTCTTGATTTATTCTGTGATATTTGGTGTTTTTTTGTGGGTGAGAGTAGAATATTACCCTCAAATTTTTAAATTATTTGGAAATAATAAAAAGCACAACAAATTGTGACTCATTTTAAATTTGCATCAGCAATGGTATTGTTTGTGGATTGTAAAGACACCTGTGTAAATTTGGGTAAAGATTGTTGTGAGATGGAGAGTAACAAGTGAAAGTGACAAAGAAAAATATATTTTACCAAAACATCAAAACATTCCACATTCTAGCATTCTTAAAAACAAAATATTTTAAGTAGAAGCAACAATGTTGCAAAGGAAAATTTATTTCAGAGAAAGATATATTTCATCTCAACATTAAGTCCTCATGCACATGGACGTTTTTACAGCTGCTTTTTTGAGCTTTTTTTGCAGCTTAAAAAGGCCTGTCTATGTTAGTCTATGGCTTCATGCCCACCTAGGCGTTTTTGAGCTGCAAGTGGCATAGGCGTTTTTAAGCTGTAAAAAAAAACCCAGGACCAGTAGGTTCTGAGAGACGTTTTTCAGCTGTAAAAACGCTCTAACGCTGAAAAACACTGAAAAACGCTCAAAAACGTCATTCACGAATGTTTTTTTAACGTTTTTGATCCATTGAAAAAAAAAATTAAAAAAAAAAAAAAAACGCTAAAAAACGCTAACGCGGAAAAACGCCCAAAAACGCTAAAAAACGCTATTGCAAAAACGCTGAAAAAAAGTTTTAAAAAATCACTGCAAAGATACTGGCGTTTTCATAACGTTATTTTAACAGCCTGTGTGCATGAGGCCTTAAAGGTTTTTTTTTGTAAAAGTTACAATTGTTCCATTAGAATCAATGGCTGAAACTTGCAATGGACTAAAATAGAGCAGATTTTCACTTCCAAAAAATGCTCTCTAATTAGCTCTCATTTTGGTATTTGCTATAGCGCCGACTAAAAAAGACACTTGAGTTAAAAGGAGAGCTATTTTCTGGTCTGAGCATGCTCAGTTGTGTTGGCACCTAGTTGTCCAAAACGAGAAATTTTTCACTTCTCAGACTTTTAAAGATATTTCAGTGTAGAAATCACTTTTTCACACAGTTTAAAAGCAGATTATCTTTAAATAATATCAGCATATTTCAGTACTATTTAGGCAATTATATCATGCTCTAAACATTATTTCCATGTGCACTACTCCAGGTTTTAGCAGAGTAAGGGTTTGGGTGCTATTTGGTTTCAGGGAACTATAGTAAATTCGATTTTGGGAGTATTTTCTCACCAGCGCTATAGTGAATACCGTTTTAGCACTAATTAGAGCTAATTAGCGGCAATTACCGCTAATTAGCACAATTAGAAAAATAGAAAATGACCCCCAATGTGGTTAAGTTTGTACTCCACCATATTTATTGCCATTAGAAATAGGCGGAACCGGATGGCCATTATCCCAAAGGTATTCTCCATGACTCTTCTGGCTCTGGCCAGCCGGAAGTTAAAAACCCTCTTCTCCGGGGTGAGGGTCCTCTGGGGGAATGGCCTCATCATGTGATCACCCAGACCAAATGCTTCATCAGCGATAAAAACAAATGAGATTCCTTCGACGTTCTCTTCCGCAGGTGGCAATCCCAAGCCACCACTCTGGAGACGTCGGTAGAACTCAGTCTGGGCAAAGACTCCACCCATCCGACATCCGGCCATTCTTCCCCACATCCACTTAGAGAAACTCTTATGTCGCCGAGACCACCACCATCAACACGATACTATTGAAGCCCTTATAACTAAAATAGTATGACCCCGAGTGGGGTAGTGGAACGATGTGGACATGTTTCCCATTGATTGCCCCTCCACAGTTGGGAAAGTCCCAGCGCTCGGCAATCTGGGATGCCACAGTCTGCCATTCCTGTGGCGTTGATGGAAACTGTGGAGTCAAACCAGAAAAAAACAAATTAGTACTTTTGCACATAACATTGCAAACAGATTAGACACAAACATTCTTGGCCAACATCAGTATAACATTTATTTTAAGGAGTATTTAAAGAAAAAAAGATAAGGTACACTTATCAGATTCCTCACCCCCACTGATTGGAAAAAGTTTAGGGGGGCGGGTTCTAAATGAGTTTGGGAGCCAAAAAAAAGCCTCTTGCACTCTGCCTGAATTTAAGGACAACAATAACATTTGGACACATTTAGGGGGTGTTTAGGGTAAAGCACTACTATGGAGCTGACAAAATACATTGTTAAGTGACTAGGCTAGGTGTGTATGGGCCCAGGATAGCATGCTGGGGAGGTTAGTGAAGGCAAATATGCATGAAGGACAAAAAAGGAGCATTAAAAGCTTGCAGCATGCATGAGGACAAAGGGGACAGTCACAGCATATTACAATCATGGTAATTAGGGAATGATGAAAGAAATACAAAACAGCATACATTAAATACATAGAATGTGATGTTAAAGGAGAAAACTTACCCTAATATAGTCCTTCTGCAGGACCTGATGATGGCAGAACAGGTCTCTGAGATAATGATTCTCAGAGCCTGGGGGGAGATGCCTTTCGAGAACTTGAGGTCCTGCAGACTTCTCCCCATCGCCAAGAACCGCAACGTGGCGACTAGCTCGGGAGTGATGGCTTGCTGCATGCAGGTGTCCTGCTTCATAATATAAGGGGACAGCAAAGCCAACAGACGGTAAAAAACGGGGTTCGTCATCCGGAGAAAATTCCTGAAATCATCAGGGTTTTTCTCCTGGATCTCACGCAGCAAAGGCATATGAGAGAATTGTTCACGCTGGAGCAACCAATTCTTGGTCTATGAACTCCTCCCCTCCCTGGTAATGGACTGGGCTTGGGTCAGAGCAAGAACCCCAACGCCAAGCCCCTACATAGCACAAACTCTACGACGTGCACATACCCACAACATGGCTTTAAAACGGTCGGCTAGTCAGAACGAACTAACAGAATGCACTGAAGAACAGCAAGGCCTGTGAAGAGCGAGCTGAAAATCAGAAGCATGCGCAGTACATCACTTCGTTCCAGCTGATATCCCGATCAGCTGGCGTGACGTATCAACTGGGCATGCACAGTTTGTCGGATGCATTTTGCAACGGGAGGCAAGCCATGGAGAGCGCACGGAGAAAGAGGATATAAATGTAAGATTCTGCCTCGCTCTCTGTGCATCTCAACACTGATGTAAGGGAGAACTTCGCTGGGAACACTGAGGTAAGGGAGAACTCCGCTGGGAACACTGAGGTAAGGGAGAACTCCGCTGGGAACACTGAGGTAAGGGAGAACTCCGCTGGGAACACTGAGGTAAGGGAGAACTCCGCTGGGAACACTGAGGTAAGGGAGAACTCCGCAGGGAACACTGATGTAAGGGAGAACTCCGCTGGGAACATAGAGGTAAGGGAGAACTCCGCTGGGAACACTGAGGTAAGGGAGAACTCTGCTGGGAACACTGAGGTAAGGGAGAACTCTGCTGGGAACACTGAGGTAAGGGAGAACTCCACTGGGAAGACTGATGTAAGAAAGAACTCCGCAGGGAACACTGAGGTAAGGGAGAACTCTGCTGGGAACACTGAGGTAAGGGAGAACTCTGCTGGGAACACTGAGGTAAGGGAAAACTCTGCTGGGAACACAGATGTAATATATATATATATATATATATATATATATATATATATATATATATATTCTGCTACTTCTCCTGAGTATGGCAATACCACATGTGTGAGACTTTTACACAGCCTGGCCACATACAGAGGCCCAACATGCAGCGAGCACCGTCAGGTGTACCAGGGGCATACATTCCAAATGGAGTTTGACTACCTATTACACTTTTGTGAGGCACTGTAGTGGCATGGATGTGGCATGGATGAGAACTGATGTGGCATGGATGAGCATGAATAAGGCATAAATGAGCCATGGATGGGGATGGATGAGCCGTGGATGGGGATGGATGAGCCGTGGATGGGGATGGATAAGCCTTGGATGGAGATGGATAAGCCTTGGATGGAGATGGATGAGCATGGATGGGGATGGATGAGCCGTGGATGGGGATAGATGAGCCGTGGATGAGCATGCATCGGATGGTTGAGTATGGATGGGGATGGCTGAGCATAGATGGGGATGGCTGAGTATGGATGGGATAGCTGAGTATGGATGGGGATGGCTGAGTATGGATGGGGATGGCTGAGTATGGATGGGGATGGCTGAGCATGGATGGGGATGGCTGAGCATGGATGGGGACGGCTGAGCATGGATGGGGATGGCTGAGCATGGATGGGGATGGCTGAGCATGGATGGGGATGGCTGAGCATGGCTGGGGATGGCTGAGCATGGCTGGGGATAGCTAAGCATGGATTGGACCTCTGGTGATGCTATTATTAGGGTCTTAAATTTGTAGGTGTCTCCAATGTTCCACCTGTAATCTCCACCAGCAGTGTATCCAAACCTGTCCCATCTTTATTAGGGCTCTCAAATATACTGACAAATCTGCTTCTCCTTTTTCTCATACAGCGCCATTTGCTTAAATGGCGTCAACGATTCAGTGGCCTTTTCTTTATCATTAGTTACTATCACCAGTTGTTGTTTACAATGACCTATTAGCAATCTAATCATCATAGCAGAACAATTATATAAATTATCTTCCCAATTACTTTTAAACATTGCAGACATATCTTGTATGCTCGGAAACATTTGCATTCTGAGTTCCTGCAGCCAGATATTCTCTTGGAAGAAGGGAGGGAGAACTCCGCTGGGAACACTGAGGTAAGGGAGAACTCCGCAGGGAACACAGAGGTAAGGGAGAACTCCGCTGGGAGCACAGAGGTAAGGGAGAACTCCACAGGGAACACTGAGGTAAGGGAGAACTCCGCTGGGAACACTGGGGTAAGGGAGAACTCTGCTGGGAACACTGGGGTAAGGGAGAACTCCACAGGGAACACCGATGTAAGGGAGAACCCTGCTGGGAACACTGATGTAAGGGAGAACTCTGCTGGGAACACTGTTGTAAGGGAGAACTCCGCTGGGAACACTGTTGTAAGGGAGAACTCCACTGGGAACACTGAGGTAAGGGAGAACTCCTCTAAGGATCCAACTCCCCATCACTATCCCTCTATAAAGCTGTCACTTATTTTCTCACACTGTGTGTCCCTCTCTGTCAATCTCTGGGTGACAAAGTGGGAGAGAGAGTGACAGAGATAGAGACAGTGAGTCAAACTCTGTGGTCAATTTCACTCCCACTTTGTATCACAGAGAGCATGTCAGTGAAGTTGTGAAATGACACTGTACATGACGCTGAGTGCATTGGTTTCCCTTACTCATAATCTCTGTGGAACTCACACTCCATCACAATGTCTAAGGCCCCTTTCACACGATCGGACCGTTCAGGTCCGCCTGTCAGTTTTGACGGCGGACCTGAACGGGCGCTCCATGTTAGCCTATGGAGCGTCGGATGTCAGCGGAGACATGTCCGCTGACATCCGACCCGGTCCGATCCGCTAAAAGCAGACGGATGGCTCTACGTCCAGGTCCGTCTGGTGGATCGGATCGGGTGAGATCTGATGAAAACGGACATGCTGTCTGTTTTCATCCGATCCCTCCATAGGCGGCAGCGGTGCCTGACAAGCCCCTCCCCGCTCAGTGAGCAGAGAGGGACCTGTCATCCGCCGGCTCAGTGGAGATCAACGGACTGATCTCCCGCTGACCCGGCGGACCGAGGCGGGCTCCGTAAAAAACGGAGTCCGCCTCGTGTGAAAGGGGCCTAAGCCACTCACTCACAATGTCTAAGCCACTTGCACACTCTGTGAGACACAGACTTATGCCCTGTACACTTGATCGGACATTGATCCGACAACAAAATCCATGGATTTTTTCCGACGGATGTTGGCTCAAACTTGTCTTGCATACACACGGTCAAACAAAGTTGTTGGAAAATCCGATCGTTCTGAATGCGATGATGTAAAACACGTACGTCGGGGCTATAAACGGGGCAGTAGCCAAAAGCTTTCGTCTCTTAATTTATTCTGAGCATGCGTGGCACTTTGTGCGTCGGATTTGTGTACACACGATCGGAATTTCTTGACAACGGATTTTGTTGTCGGAAAATTTTATAGCAAGCTCTCAAACTTTGCGTGTCGGAAATTCCGATTGAAAATGTGTGATGGAGCCCCCACACGGTCGGAATTTCCAACAACAAGGTCCTATCACACATTTTCCGTCGGAAAATCCGACCATGTGTACGGGGTATTAGAGAGCCTGACACACACTCTTTGGAGTACTCTCTCACAATCTGTCACTCCATCATACACCCCCAGTAAGACAGAGACACTTATCCACTCTGTCACCCATTCTTATCCTGTGTGTCACTTGACCCTTCTCACACTAATGCTGCGTACACACGGTCGGATTTTCCAATGAAATATTCGATGGGAGCCTGTTGTCGAAAATTCTGACCATGTGTAGGCTCCATCGGACATTTTCTGTCGTAATTTCCGACAAACAAAATTTGAGATCTGGATCGTGTGTACACAATTCCGACGCACAAAATTCCACGCATGCTCGAAATCAAGCAGAAGAGCCGCACTGGCTATTGAACTGCATTTTTCTCGGCTCGTCGTACATGTTGTACGTCACCACGTTCTTGACGTTCGGAATTTCCAACAAGATTTGTGTGACTGTGTGTATGCAAGACAAGTTTGAGCCAACATCCGTCGAAAAAAAACATGGATTTTGTTGTTGGAATGTGCGTTCGTGTGTACGCGGCATATGTGTGTGGGAGAGAGAGACACACACTAACTCACACTGTGTGACTGTCTTTCACAGAGACTGTGAGTCAGAGTGTTACTCTCTCTGTCATAGACAGTGTGAATCTTCTCCATTGTGTGAAAGGCACTACAGGGAAGAAAGGGAGAGAGGGATCCTTTTGTGTAGGAAATATGTATAGGTTGCCAGTGGCATCTCAGTTGCCACGGCCAGTTGTCCCAATTCCTGGTTTGGGCACCCTAACCACGGCTGGGAACCCGTACATGGACACCCCCACAAGGAGCATCTTTGAAAACAAAATAGAACCCACATATTTTATTTGGTAAGAGTAAAAGGTACACTCCAGGGTGCATTTAGAATGATGTCAATTAAGTTTTTTTTCAGATCCTGGGGGTCATTTACTAAGACGAATGCGCTGCACCGGTTAACACCTTAATTGGTGCGCCGGAAAATAATTGATTACACGTGCGAACCGGCGTACACAGACGATAATAAATATGTAAACTGCAATTAGCGCTAGAGTAAATACAGTTTTCTAATTGATAATAGTGCACGCCCACTACATTTGGTTAATTTCATCTCATTGGATGTGTCTTGTTAGGCAATTAGTAGGTGTTCTCAGTGAATTAACCCTGTTGATGCTAATCTCATTCCTATTACTTCTAATAAATCTTTGAAATTTGTTTTTTTTTCTATTTTTACCCAAATCTTTCAATGCATTACAAAGAATAGACAAGTCTTTCTAAACTTCTCTCTGCTGGTGTACACAAGAATCTACATCTATAGATATATATTTGGGCAGCACAGTGGTGTAGTGGTTAGCACCTAGCAGCAAAAAGGGTCGCTGGTTTGAATTCCGCCCACAACACCATCTGCCTTGGTTTTGCGTGTTCTTCCGGTGCCTGCATGGGTTTCCTCCCACACTCTAAAAACATGCTGGTAGGTAAATTGGATCCTGTCTAATTTGGCCCTAGTATGTTTGAATGTGTGTTAGGGACCCACACAAACACCACCCCATGTTACAAAAAAAAAATATTTTCTTAATTTGCAAATAAGGACCATCTCTTCCTCAGAGAACAGTGAGCAGGGCATGGTGGTGGGAAGAAATTAGCAGCAATACAAGCAACTTCCTGTAGGGGGCATGATGTCATATACCTATGCGCACACAGAACTCGCGCATCTCGCATAGACAGCGGTCGCGCATCTAGATGCATTTGGTGCATTTAGCTGCAGGAATCCATATTTTTATATAAATTAATAGTAAAGCAGATGCAGATTTCCAGGACTGGACTAACAAATGTTTCTAGTGAAAGGCAACTGGTGTTTTATATTAAACAAGGTCTAAATGAGCCATTGGCATGCATCACACTTGAACTTAGGAGGAACGCCTTCATCGCCCCCTAGTGGTTAACCCCTTCACTGCCAGTTTCATTTACACAGTAATCAATGCATTTTTATAGCACTGATCGCTGTATAAATGACAACGGTCCCAAAATAGTGTAAAAAATGTCCGATGTGTCCGCCATAATGTTGCAGTCCCGATAAAAATCGCAGATTGCCGCCATTACTAATAAAAAAATAAAAAAAAATAAAAATGCCATAAAACTATCCCCTATTTTGCGCAAACCAATCAATATACGCTTATTGCAGTTTTTTTCACCAAAAATATGTAGAAGAATACGTATTGGCCTAAACTGAGGGAAAAAATAGTTTTTTTTATATATTTTTGGGGGATATTTATTATAGCAAAAAGTAAAAAATTATGCGTTTTTTTTCAAAATTGTCGCTTTTTTTGTTTATAGCGCAAAAAATAAAAACCGCAGAGGTGAGCAAATACCACGAAAAGAAAGCTCTATTTGTGGGAAAAAAAGGACGTCAACTTTGTTTGGGTACAACATCGCACGACCCCACAATTGTCAGTTAAAACAAGGCAGTGCCGAATCGTAAAAAGGGCTCTGGTCAGGAAGGGGGTAAATCCTTCCGGGGCTGAAGTGGTTAATAAACCCCAAAATACCTAATAATGTGGGGTGTACACAACAAAGTGCTAGAGTGAAATTTGCCTAATGGGGACACTAGTTAGACTGACCTGTGTGTCCCCAAGGAAAGACGTTGGTATGGTTTTACCCTTACTTCCTGTTTGGCTATGTGACAGGAAGTGAAGACAATTTTAAGAAAAGGGACACAAAGCCCAACCTAAAAAAGACAAGCAGGTGTTCCAACACTCACTTGGTTTCCCTCAAATGCCCACAATTAGAACAGGATTGTCTGGAGCTCGATTTTAGAGCTTTAGTGCTCTAAATCAGTAGTTCTCAACCCTGTCCTCAAGTACCCCCAACAGGCCATGATTGCAGGCTTTTCTTCATCTTTCCCAGGTGCTTTAAATGACAGTCAATGGCTTTGTATTTTGGGCAGCTATTTTAGCTAAGATAAATTCCCAAAACATGTCCTGCCGGGGGTACTTGAAGACTTAGGCTAAGAACCGCTGCGCTAAAATTGTAAATTTAATACTTACCTCTCTGTAATTTTCCTTTCCTGACGCCTCCATGGCAGCACACGCTGGGTTGTGACTCCGCCCCCACAACCTGACAGGATTGGTTAGCAATAAGTTTGAAGGGGAGACACCCCGCTGCATTCTCTTTTTTATCCTCACCTGACAGATTGGGATATGCAGCTTGCTCCTGTTGTCAAGATAAAGAAAAAAAGCCTCTTACCGCACTCGCCCCAGCAGGTTCAAGCCTCTCCTGTTTGGAAGTCCCTCCTGTACAGTCTCTAAAGGAGCTTCTATGGAGGGAACCCCCGGTCTGGTGGTCTCAGGGGGCGTCTGGACATCTGGCACAGTAAGCTTTAAAGAAGCTTCATATTTTTGCAGTGGTCTCCTTTTCCTTTTTGCCTGTACCTTTGTCTGTAGTTTACTTATGGTGTTTCTCTGCTTAGAGGTCTGCTGGCACTTGTTGTCCACCGCTGTAGGAACCGTCATGGCCGCCGAGGCCGCCTCCTCCACTCTGCAATTGGCCTCAGGGCCTAGTTCTGCCTTGGGAAGGTAATGCCCTTCTCCAAGATGGCGCCGAGGCGCTCGGGACGCTCTGCGCATGCGCGGGAGCGTCATTTTGCCGCGACGGCGGCGGCAGATTTAAAAACACAGGCATTTTCTGTGTTTTTTGCTGAGCAGTATTCAAATACCTGAATGTTCACCGGCGTCAACTGCTTTGCCAAGAAAACGACTCAGCAAGACCAGGTAAGTCAATTTATTCGATTTAGCCTTCCAAAAAAAAAAAAAAAAAAAAGGAAAGAAAGAGTAAGTTTTAAAAACAAAAAAAAAAAAAAAAACTTTTTTTCTTTTCTCTTATTTCCTTCAGTCTACACTGTCTACTATCACTATGGAGACCACTGCCCGCGCAGACCACCATCAGCAAACAAGGTAAGAGGCTATTCGTCATCGGTAAGTATTGAAGAAAGGGGAGAAAAAAGAGAGCCAACCACTAACGCTGCGTTTTTGGCAGCCCCACCAGGTCAAGAGCCGCAAGTTCCAGGCGTGAGAGGAGATCAAGCCATGGGTCAAGCAAAAAGTCCCGCAGAAGCCGCTCAAGATCCTCTTCTCGCCACCGAAGACATAGCCGCTCACGTCACAGCCGCTCAAGACGCAGCCGCTCCCGTCACAGTCGGTCACACCGCAGACGGTCACCTTCATCGCACCGCCAAAGCCGCCACACCCGTCCTGCAGCAAACGCTTGCTGGGTATGCGGTGCACCAGCCTTGCCAGATAAACTAGTCTGCAGAGCCTGCTTCAATGAGGCAGCAAAGGACAAAGAGCTAGACGCAGCAATGGCTACGGAGCTCATAAGAGAATCTGTGCGGGAATCCATAAGGGAGACAACAGCACCACTAATCGACAGGCCTACGCCTAGCACATCTGTGGTGGATGACCGCCAACCCCAGGCATCGGAACCCTCCTCAGGAGATGAGGACCAGGACATGTCAGCAGGTTTTGATTTTTCCCTGGTACAGCCTTTCGCAAAGTCAGTCAAAGAAGCAATAGGCTGGGAAGAAGATAAAGAGGAACCGCAGAAAGTCCGGAAATATTTCCCAAATTTAAGAAAAGAACCAGAAAATTTCCCTTTTATAGGTGAACTGGAGGATCTAATTAAAGATGAATGGGAAAGAGCTGATAAGCGGTCCAGTCTCACCAACAGACTGACAAAAATGTATCCTCTGAAGGAGTCAAAAGTCAAAACATTGATGAACGCTCCAGTAGTCGACTCCTCCTTGATGCGTCTTGCACGGCATGTCACTCTGCCTATTGAGGACGCAGTTTCCTTTCGGGATGTTCTGGATCGGAAATTGGATCTAGAATTGAAGAAAGCATACTCCACTGCTGGGGGCGCATGCAGACCAGTAATTACCACAGCAGCAGTGGCAAAAGCCATATCAGGTTGGGCAACCAAGGTGGAGAAGGATCTGCAAGACGGTACTGAAATAGATAAAATAATATCTTCTCTTCAGGAGATCAAGTTGGCAGGTGACTTCGTGGCAGAAGCCTCAGTGGATATTATAAGATCCTCGGCGAGATCAATGCTAGCCTCAGTCACAGCAAGAAGGGCCTTGTGGCTGAAACCATGGATGGCCGATACTGCATCCAAAACAAACTGGTGCAGAATTCCATATGATGGCTCAAACCTGTTCGGGTCTAAATTGGACACCGCTATTTCGAAGGTAACAGGAGGGAAGTCGGGATTAATTCCCTCAGATAGAAGACCCAAGGCCCAAAAGGGTTCCTTCTTCAGGCGCAACCTTCCTGAAAAATATAGGGAAGCTAGATCCTACCGTCCTGGTAGGGAATTTAGAAGGGACTGGAAGAACACAAGACCTTCCTTCCTAAGGATGCAGAAGTCCAAGCCTACCCCGGTAGGGGAGCAGCAGAAGTCTTTTTGAAGGTTCGCCTGCCCACTCAGTACAGGTGGGCGCCAGGCTCAAGGACTTCGCACAGATTTGGTCAAGCCATATAGAGGATCAGTGGACTCTTTCCACGATCAAATTTGGACACAAGTGGAAGTTTATGGGCAAAATTCCAAAGAATCACTTCCAATCAACAAGACTGCCATCTTCACTAGTCAAAAGGAAGTTACTATTAAAATATATAGTGGAATTGAAGGAGAAAAGGGCAATACTGGAAGTTCCGTCAGATCAAAAGGGGAGGGGGTTCTATTCCCCACTATTTTTGGTAAAGAAGAAGACCGGAGACTTACGTCCTGTATTGGATTTAAAAAATCTCAACAGGAACATAAAAACAGAGGCCTTCAAAATGGAGAGTCTGCAGTCTATACTTCTGGCAGTGAACCTGGGAGACTGGATGCTCTCAGTAGATTTATCAGACGCTTATCTACATATTCCAATTCATCCCGCCTTTCAAAAATTCCTCCGATTTGCCATCAACAAAAGCCACTTCCAATTTCAGTGCCTTCCTTTCGGCATCTCGTCGGCTCCCAGGACATTTACCAAGGTCCTTCTACCCTTGGTTGCATTCCTCAGGGAGAAGGGTCTGCGAGTCCACCATTATTTGGACGACATCCTGCTCTTGGCAGAGGATCAAGAAACCTTGCTATGCCATCAGAAGATCTTACTCACGACTCTCCAAGACTTCGGCTGGCTAGTCAACTGGAAAAAGAGCAGCTTACAACCCACTCAAAACATGGTATTCTTGGGGGCAGATCTGAACACCAAATTGAACATGGTACAACTTCCTCAGGAGAAGATTCAGCCTCTAGTACAGAAGATGTGGAGATTACTATCAGCGAGGCATCTTCCAGCCAGAATCTGCTTAAGTGTGCTAGGGTCTATGGCAGCAACCCTGCCCATGGTGCAATGGTCACAATGGCACATGAGAATCCTCCAAAACTCCTTTCTGAGGCAGTGGGATGGAGTATCGATGCGTCAGACCATTACCATCTCCAGACCAATGAAGCAATCAGTGTGGTGGTGGACACACTTGACCAACCTCAGGAAATACAAACTGATAGTTCCCCCAGATCCGATAATAGTCACCTCGGACGCCTGTCAGAGCGGCTGGGGAGCTCACTGTCAAGATCAAGCAGCGCAGGGCCGATGGCAGTTCCGGGGCCAGGATTTAGTATCGAATATACTGGAACTCAGAGCAGCCTTCCAGGCCCTCATGGCATTTGCACCAGTCCTCAGAGGGAAGAACGTGCTTATTCGGATGGACAACAAGGTGGCAGTGTCCTACATCCAGAGGCAAGGGGGTACCAAGAGTCTCACACTGATGGAGGAAGTCCGCCCTATCCTGGAATGGGCACAGGCACACCTAGCAGATCTAAAAGCAATATATGTTCCTGCGGCAGAAAACATGTTAGCCGATTACCTGAGTCGAGAAACTCTTTCCAACAACGAATGGTCCCTGAGTCTCCAGGCCTTTTCTCTTCTTACGGAGACATGGGGAGTACCAGAGATCGACTTAGCAGCTACTCCGGCGAATACGAAGTGTCGGAGGTTCCTGTCCAGAGCATCTTTCCCTTCAGCCGAGGGAATAGATTGTCTAATTCACTCCTGGAACTTCAAGTTGGGGTACATATTCCCGCCAACTCCGCTAATTGCAAGATTCCTGTCCAGGCTTCGGAGATCTTCAGCCACGGTAATCGCGATAATTCCTCTTTGGCCGAGAAGACCATGGTTCACGACACTATTGCAGCTCAGCCTTCAACCTCCAATCCTCCTTCCGGTAACTCCGGATCTGCTATTTCAAGGCCAATTCCTACATCCAGCTCCAGAGAAACTACATCTGACAGCATGGAAGTTGAAAGGGTTAGGTTAAGGGAACAAGGCTGCTCACAGGAAGTAATATCGACTTTGATGCAAGCCAGGAAGAGCACCACCAACACCACCTATACAAGAATTTGGAACCAATTCTTTAGAATGGCGCAGCAGAAGGGATGGGATCCTATTGCTCCAGAACCTTCTCAAATCCTAGAATTCCTCCAATCAGGAATCAAAAAGGTCTAAGTTCAAGTACCCTTAAGGTACAAGTATCTGCTTTGTCGGCCAAAACAGGCACCAGATGGGCATTACATCCGCTGGTTATCCAATTTCTGAAAGCCTGCCTGAAAATCAAACCTCCTAAGAAACCAGTTTTTCCATCATGGGATCTCTCAATAGTTCTTGAAGCCTTCACCAATCCTCCTTTTACTCCATCTGAATCAATATCTCTATGGGATCTGACTCTAAAACTATCCTTTCTCATTGCAATCACTTCAGCAAGGAGGGTGTCTGAGATCCAAGCACTGATGGCATCAGAACCTTACTTGGTATTCTTTCCTGATAAGGTAGTACTAAGACCTTCAGACCACTTCATCCCGAAGGTAGCAACTTCCTTCCATTACAACCAAGATATTGTCTTACCATCCTTCACTAATGATCAGGGTGAACCTCATCCCCTGGATGTTAAAACTACCATCATTAGTTACCTGACAGCTACGAATTCTTTTAGAAAAACGGATACCCTCATGGTCATCCCACATGGAAACAGACGAGGTCAAGCGGCTACCTCACGTACTATCGCCTCCTGGTTAGTCAAGTCCATCAAGAAGGCATACTCCATGCGGCATATGGCAATTCCTGAAGGCATCAGGGCTCACTCGACCAGGGCAGTGGCTACCTCCTGGGCAGCGTATTGCAGGGTTTCTCCGGAGACTATTTGCAAAGCAGCAACTTGGTCCTCCAGACATACGTTTATTTCTCACTATAGAGTAGATTCTGCTCATTTGGCTATGGCAGACTTCGGTAGATCCGTTGTTAGAGCCAATTCTTCCGCATTATAAGGAATAAATATTATTTTCTTGCACCCACCCGACTGGCGAGTTATTTCCCAGCGTGTGCTGCCATGGAGGCGTCAGGAAAACGGAAAATTGTATACTCACCTTTCCGTAATTTTCCTTTCCTGACGCCTTTCCATGGCAGCACACAGATTCCCACCCCGTTTTATGGTGATATATTTACAGAGAATGCAGCGGGGTGTCTCCCCTTCAAACTTATAGCTAACCAATCCTGTCAGGTTGTGGGGGCGGAGTCACAACCCAGCGTGTGCTGCCATGGAAAGGCGTCAGGAAAGGAAAATTACGGAAAGGTGAGTATACAATTTTCCGTTTTCCTGGTGACTATCGATGGCAGCATACGCACAATCCATGCATATGCTACCATGCAGGCAACAGGAAAGTAGCTTGTAATCACACTTTTTTTGTTTTGCCATGCCAATCAGCCTAGTTAAGCTGCAGCTGGGAAACCTGTTGCATGAAAAGTAACAAAACACTAAAACATAAAAAAAACACATGTATGTTAATTTGAGACACTTATGCCCTGTATACACGATCGCACATTCCGACAACAAAATCCATGATTTTTTTCCGACGAATGCTGGCTCAAACTTGTCTTGCATACGCGCGGTCACACAAATCTTGTCGGAAATTCCGAACATCAAGAACGCGGTGATGTACAACACGTATGACAAGCCGAGAAAAATGAAGTTCAATAGCCGGTGCGGCTCTTCTGCTTGATTCCGAGCATGCGCAGAATTTTGTGCGTCGGAATTGTGTACACACGATCGGAATTTCCGACGGATTTTGTTGTTGGAAAATTTGAGAACCAGCTCTCAAATTTTGTGCGACGGAAGTTATGATGGAAAATATCCGATGTAGCCTACACACTGTCGGAATTTCCGACAAAAAGCTCCCATCGAACATTTTCCGTCGGAAAATCCAACCGTGTGTACGCAGCATAACAGAATATGGTCTTTAAAGTCTGACCATTTTTCATTGGAAATTAACAGGAGTTAAAAGGACTGCGCCCACAAATGGATATCTATTAAGGATTTAAACATTAGTCACAACATCTTGAGAAAGCGTTTGCAAAATAATGCAGCACAGACAATTAAATCAAAGTGGACAACCTACAAATGACACATTGAAAACATCCAAAAAATTTCAAAAAATGTCCCCCACCCAAAAAAATACAATAAACCAAAGTAAAAAAAAACTTGCTCGAAAACACATCTGTTTTGCAAAGACATAACAAACAAAATATAAAGAGAAAATACATGTGTTACAAACTCGATAAGGACACCCAAATGTACTCTTTTTTTTTTTTTTTTTCAAAACTCATCAGATCAAGACAGCCTAAAATATAATTTAGCGTTTCTTCCACAAAACTTCAATATACATGGCCATCTCATCATCATATTAGTTCTGGAAAAAAGTCCTACCTAACACTTTAACTACCCTCACCTATGCTTGACCCTACAATCTCTCTCTTCCTAAGCAATACACTATCCCTACATACCGCTCTTCAGTATTCCTTCACCAAGCTATACCTAGCCCTGCCACTAGAAGGCTACAATAACCATCCACACCTTTGAACAGAAAGGTGTAAGGCATGGTTTGAATCCCGCCACCCAAAACTCAGCACTCGCCCACTCAGACTCACTCAAAACCTCCGTCCCCCTATCCTAATAAAACAAAAGGTCATCCACTCATCATCCAAACACACTTATACCCTACCTTACAATCTTACTCATACCCTATTACCTCCCTTCCTCCTATACTAATACCCTTAGCCACTGACAATACCGTATTTTTCTTCACATGTAGACATCTAACGTTCCACAACACCTCCATCATAACACTTGAAAACGTCCAGACTTTCTTCTGAAGCTCCTTTTCCCCACCCAGCAGACTAAACACCCATACTTCCATACATAAAGTTTGCACACCAATCGCCTCCTTTACAAACCAACCACCTACTTACTCTACAAGCAACCCAACAACCCCAAAAAACATGATACATGGATTCCAGAGATGCACACCCCTCCCTAGGGCATTGGTCCGACCTACTCAGGTCTCTCGAGTTTAAGAACAACTTCGTCATCAGACATTCATGGAATGTCATCCAGACAATTTCCCTCTGCCTATTGGAAGCCTGTTCCCTCCATTTCAACCTTGACCACAACTCCTCCGCCACTTTAGACTTAAGCTTGAACATACTACAAACTGGCCTCTTGTCAACTACAGCTTCAATTTCTTCTTAGCGGTACAAGCACCTCCCAACCCCTCCAAACCAAATCCTCATAGAACATCCTTAGTCTCAAATAAAATTATGGGGGTTATTAAGGACATAGGCTTTGATAGGTCCCTCTTACACCACCCCCATCTTGCAAACAACCTCCCTGCATGGTATTTCATAATACTGGCAGTCCTACAGTTACTCACCACTGATCTAAAGGTGGCAAGCCAATATTGCATGTCAACAAAATTCTCCACATTCAGAAACTCATACCCTCCTTTACTCACCCCTCTCTGCACCACTTTCCTCTGGAGCCTCTCTATCTTGGAGTCCCAGAAGAAGCGGTAGAAAGCAGCCTCCAGTTTCCTACAACAGATCTTATTAGGGGGAAATGCAAGGCAAAAAAACATAACCAATGGCAGAAAGACTGCCTTTGCAATCAATGTCTTACCAGTCAAAGTCAGCGATCTTGATTTCCAGAAATTTCCTTTGTTTTTGATCTTTATTACCGCCACCTCCGCGTTCACCTGACTATTGAGGTTCCTCCCAAAATAGATCCCCAACCTCTTCACAGTTTCCGTCTTTGGAATCTGACCTGATATCTGGGGTTGCATTCACATCACATCTCTGACACTTTCCCCAGTTAACTGATAGCCCCGACACATCGAAAAAAATGGGAGTGACAGGGTCATTCTATTAAACTCTGCCTGGGACCCACATAGGAACACCAAATTGTCCATATAAGCCAATGTTTTGACATACTGACCATCCCCCCTGGAAGAAAGACCCGCTTCATTATTTTATCTTTTTGTACATGTCTAAGCACAGGTTCCAATGCACAGATGAATAATATTGGGGACAGTGGACAACCCTGTCTAACACCCGATTTAATCTCAACTGTTACCCCTAAGTCCCCATTTACTACCACTCAACTAGTGATACCAGTATACAGGCTCTTTAAGATCTTAGTCATATGTTCTGGGATCCCCAACTGTTTTAGACATTGAAACAAGAAGACGTGAGACACCTTGTCATATGCTTTCTCTAAATCCACGCTAATTACTGCCAAAGGTCTGTTGTTAGCCTGCATATGAAATATTAGGTCCCTCGACAACACCAAATTATCGGACATTCTCCGTCCTGGTACCGCACAGGTCTGCCAATCTCCTACCAGCTTCCCCACCACTCCCCTCAATCGGTTTGCCATCAATTTGGCTAAGATTTTGTAGTCACAATTGAGGAGAGTGATAGGTCTCCAATTCCTAATGTCTTTCGGATTCCCTTTTTTAAAAATATAAGTGATGATTCTTTCTTTCATGGACTCTGAGATGCAGCATTTATCCATACAAAAACGCATAACCTCCAAAAAATAAACCTCCACCAATGACCAGAATTTAACATAAAACTCTACTGGTAAACCACCACTACCGGAGTCTTATTAGGTGACATTAATCGTTTTCCATAATTCTGGAGACATTACACCAATCTTCAACTCCTCTACCCCCTCCTCGTTCACCGATTTCTCCAAAACCTTATAATACTCCTCAATCTCTTCTTCCTGAGCCCCCCCTTGTCCACTATAGAGGTTCTCGTAAAACAACCTCATTTCTTCCTTCATCTCTTCACCTTTCACCTCCTTCCCTTGGGATTCAATAGCTGAGAAGAAACCCCTTGGGTTAAGGGCCTTTTAAAAAAAGTATCGTGTACATTTCTCTTCCTCCTCCATATCATGTAACATAGTTACATAGTTACATAGTTACACAGTTACATAGTAGGTGAGGTTGAAAAAAGACACAAGTCCATCAAGTCCAACCTATGTATGTGATTATGTGTCAGTATTACATTACATGTTGCGGTCATTCAGGTGCTTATAACTTTGCCCTAAAAATTATTTCTTTCCCTCTTTGTCTTAAATCTTTGTTTTTCTCCATCCTCACTTGCTGTATCTCCTCTTCCACATCCAGCCCAAGGGCTTTACATTTATAGAGAAAATGCAGTTGGGATACCAACCTTGCATTCTTCTGCCACCTCTCTTTAGCTTTTTTAATGCTCACCTTTTGGAACCACTCTGCCACCCTCTCTTTTACCCAATCCCACCAAAGCAGAATATCTTCAAACTTGCCCCTCTCAGAGGCCAATTCGGAAAGAAAGGACAAAAAGGCTTGACAAACCTCTTCATCTTCCAATAAGGAAGTGTTCATCTTCCATACTCCCTTCCCATAAGGAGGGTCATCCCCAAAAGAAAGCTTTTCTATTAGCGCCACATGACCTGTACTTGGAAGTTTTGCACAACCAAAATAAAATCTATGCGGGACTTACAAACCCCCCTATGCGAAAAGAATGTAAAATCCCTACCCACACCTCCCACCTCTTCCGCCATATCCTTCAAACTTAAATCCACAATAATCTCATTAAGGACTTTAGAGGAGGCATCCAGTTTGCTCTCCCCCACACCTACTCTGTCCTTCTCAAAACAGATACAATTTAAATCTCCTGTAATGATACAAGGCCCCCTCCCTGGCAGATACAGCTTTAGGTCTCGTAAGAGATCCCTCCTCTCTCCTTCATTGGCATGACCATAAACATTAAATAATTTAAACGAAAAAACACTAAACTGTAATATACACATAAGGATCCTGCCCGGTATATTAATCTCACTAGACACAATCTCAATTTCTCTATTCTTACATAGGATGCCTACATCCTCATTTTGAGAGGTGCACGTAGGTGCCCACACCGCATTCCCTAAATCCCACTCTTCTTTCCCTGGCAGGCCTTCAGAGCGACACTCTTGAAGACAAAATATGTCAGCATTCAATTTTTTAATCTCCTCCAATACCACAGCTCTCCTCCACTTCAATCCCACACAAGTAGTATTACTAGTTCATACCATAAGAGCCATGATTAATGGTACCGAAAAGGAGATTCCAGCCATAATTAAATCTACTGTTTAAAGATTCTGTCCTTCCCTTTCCACACCACCAACCTAACTGATCAGTTTTCTAATGGACACAGGCGAATCCACCACCCCCTGCCCACTAGGTCCCCTGGGTCCACCGACATCCCCCATTCAGGGTTAGCTTCAATCCTAGCTTTCTTTTTACTTCTCTTTGCCTCCTCTTCTCCCGAATGTTTAGTTGCTTTCTGTCCACAGGCCAGCTTATACTCACTCCACTTTTACCTCCTCCTCCTCCTCCTCATCTATCTCACTAGATGAAACACCACCTATTACCTCAGACAAGGACAGCAGGCTAGAGTCCACACCATCCTGCTGCTGCTCAAACACTTGATGAGCCGGTGCTCCAGTATCTATACACTCTATCTCAGTGGAGCCAGGCCCATTGCCCCTCCCCTCTTCTACCTGTCCGTCCAAAACCACAGGCCCTGAAGATGCCCCTGATGCTGAAGCATTGGCTGCACCAACCCCAGCCCCACTCTCAGTGGCCGCCGCAGCCAGGCCGCTCTCTCCTGGCTGCATAGAGGTTTCCCCCTCCATCACAATCACCCAGCCGGACACCTTCTTCCTCCATTTCTCCCGGCTCAATACTTCTGCAGAGGATGCCTCCTTAGCATTCTGATAATTGTCACGCTGACGGGCATGATGCCCTGCTTGCTTGCAGATATCACAAACCCTAATCTCCTTGCACTGTGTGGCCTGATGCTCTTTACTTCCTCAATGCCTGCACTTAAGCCCTTCTTCACATGCTGAACTAGTATGCCCATAGCTGAAACACCTACAGCAATACTTAGGCTGTCCAGGGTAGAAGAGAAAGCCTCTCTCCCCTCCAATAGAAAACACTGTCGGCGGTCTCCTCACCCCACCCAAACAATCGGTATCTCGTTTAATACTCCCCATAAAGAGATATTCCCCGGACAATATTTCAAAGCAGTTAAACACCTTCCCCCCCCCTTAGATCGTCACAGTACGTACTAAGAAATGCTCTCACCAGATCCACGTCCACAAAGGAGTTGTATAAATGGACGGTAATAATTTTCTCCTCCATGAAGAGTGGGATCACATCAAACTTCTGGAGGACTAGCAATTCATTTAACTCCCGAGCTCTTTCATATACGGTCCAGCAGGTCCCCAAGGTATTAAATGTTACATCGTAAATGCTCTATCCTGGGAAATCTTGCAGACAAATAATCTGTTTTACCTGAAATTTCAGGACATCCTTCAGCAAAACGACCACCACTGTCTCCAGATTGACGTCCTCCCCTGGCCTAACCAGAAACCGAATGGAGTCACGCAATCTGTAACGCACCATCTTCCTCCTATTAGTCTGCCACCAAACCTAGCTAAAGACCTGTTCCCTAACTCCTTAACCCCTGGCAAAGCCTTGCCCAAAAGGCGTGGGGAGTGCACCTGTAGGTAACCCCCCCCAGGCCGAACAAGGCTAGTGCCTTCAGAAACTCTCTAACTCAAACACCCGAAACACACTAATCAGGATTAGCCAGCCATACACAATCTTGCCTCCTTGCTGGACAAGGTAAAGAATGCTATCTGCAAGCTATATATCACATAAGTTTGTGTGCTAATGAGGCAATTGAAAACACATGTACAGTCTATGAAACACACAAAATGCAAGTTCACCCAATGTAGAGACAGAACTTCAAAGTGGGTACACCTGTTAAGGATGTCCTTAAATTACTAACCCCAAAAAACACACTCTCTGGGCATGCCCAGAAAAATCCAAGTGCTGTTCACACACAAAAAGCACAAAAAAAAGCAAAGTTCCTGAGCATGCCCAGACCAACCCAAAGAAAAGAGAGAAGAAAAAAGGAAGGTGCACCGACCTAGTGCATTACCACTGGTAAAGCTTTATTAAAGCATAAAACAGCAAAGTGTATACATACAAACGCAAACGAGCATAGGTAACAGAGTTGGACAATATAGCAGATTTGCAGTTCTGAACACCGACAAGCCAGGGCCTGGCGTCAAGTGGATCGAACGATGGCTGATGCGTTTCAGGGGAGAATCCCTTTCCTCAGAGCCTAAGCGGGCAATAGCTGCTCTCTCACACAGTCCCCTCTATATATGTGCCTGCCAACACCCACCCACATGAGTCACGCCCACCCACATAGTTTGGCCCACCCTAACTCCACCCAATCAATACATGTAACACCATAGGGGTTTCATAACAAACAGTGACCCCATAGATGCTTAGCCAGAGAATGGGATAAATGGTATACAGTATTCTAAACAATGGTGGAGGAGTGCATGGGGAGGTGATGCAGCCTCCCATTGGGAAGTGGTCAGGCATATGATCTACCTGTACCACCCCCATATTGGTCCCATGCTGTGGGGAATGAAAGAATGTTGGGGTAAAGCCCTACCAAACATGATAAGGCCCCCAGCTGCTGTCATTCCTGAGTGGAACGCACGCCGCTCAGATAACCAGGAAGTGCGGGTGTACCTGCGTTTCACCCGCAACTTCCGGCCAGCCTAGGTGTCACTTCTATTTCACATTGCCATAAACTGTTACTATACCATCTGTGATCGAGACTGTTCATTAACACAATCCACAGCAGTCTTTTTCATTGATAAACCTTTTTGATCACTTGATGTGCACATCCACAATTTATACAGATCTTATGAGCGATCAAGATCTTTCAGTGTGTGTGTATGTGAGATTGAGAGTTGCATGAGCTCTATTTAGAAAATGGTGGCCACCTATACCTCCTCTATAAGACATTAGGTCTTTTTAATGTAAATTGGGAACTAGGGTTGTTTAGTGATATCTATATATTTAAATGTAGCATTTTCAATTTTTTGGATAGTTGTTAATAAAAATTTATACCTTCATCACCGATTTGTCCTCATGGAAGAGTGTCTTTGTGGTTTCCACGAATTGTTTTATATGAAGATCCAGTAGGCCTCTCTTGTACACAGTAGCTGGTGCTTTTTTCCACTATCTAACCCATTAGGCATAGTTTTTATACCGAACACCCTGAGGCCATCTATATTACTATCATGGACTTCCAGGAAATGTTTCGGTACCGAGTATTTCTGCCTTTTTGATCAAAAATCGTTGTCCAAGGGCTATTAAGTCCTTTACTTTTGGTCTTCTTCACTCTACCTGTGGCAATGATGCTCCTCAGGTCCTTAGGTCTCCTGAAGACCAAATTCGGATGTGAAGAGAGGCTTGTCTTCAAGATTGGGTCTGATTCAAGGATCCTCCAATTCTTTTTAAAGATTTTTTGTATTATAGGGGCCTTGTTATTGAACCTGGTGCAGAACCGTACCTGTAATTTTTCATCTCTATGGAGTTCTGTCATTCTCTCTCCCTCAGCACCGGCATTGTCGTACAGCAATAGGTATTTCTGAAAGGCTTCCTCTATATGTTTATCTTTATACCCCTTCTCTTTGAATTTACTCTTTTGGACAAGACTTTGTTTCTCATAATCACATTTCAGGGTGTACGTCCATCTAAGTCTACAAAACTGACCGAAGGGAACATTTCGGATCCATCTAGGATGGTTGTGGCTACAGGCATGAAGGTACAAGTTGCCAGCACTTGGCTTAAAATGGGTTTTTGAATAGATACCTCCAACATTGTCAACCTGCAACTCCAGATCCAAAAAGATCAAGGATTTATCATCCACCACATGTGTGAATGAAATTCTGAACGGATTCCCTGCACAATGTGCAATAAATCTTTCTAACTCTTTGTCAGTGCAACTCCAGATAATGAGAACATCATCAATGTGCTGTGCATACATTACTAGGTTCCTTCCAAATGGGTTATTGGCCCAAATGTAATTAAGCTCCCAGTATCATATAAATAAATTTGCGTAACTAGGAGTGAACCTGGCACCCATGGCTGTGCCCTTTACCTGCCTGTAGAAGCCATCCATGAACATAAAATAATTATGGGTCAAGGTGAATTCAATGCACTCATATAAAAATTGAGCCTGCACAGAGTTAAACAGGTGTGCTTCTACCAAATAGTACTCGATGGCTCTCAGGCCGAATTCGTGCTGGACGGATGTGTACAAAGACGCTACGTCCAAAGATAGCCATCTGAGTATCTCCAGGGCATGGCCCGAATCCTTTATAAATGATGGCAGATTCGTTACCAACCCCTGGAGGAAATGATCAATATAGCTGCCAAGATTGCTAGTCAGACTATCCATTCCCACAATAATTGGTCTGCCTGGGGGCTTCTCCATATCCTTATATATTTTTGGGATATGGTAGAAGAAGGGGACCTCTGGATTCTTGGAATATAGAAATTGGTGATCACTCTTGGTTATGACCTAATTTACTAGTGCTCTATCTAAAAGCTCTTTAAGCTCAATGTTGTAGATAGCCGTAGGGTTCCAAGTGAGCCTCTCATAGGTGTTTATGTCACCAATCAATCTGAATGCTTCCTCTAAATATTGGTCCCTGTCTTGTATAACCAGACTTCCACCCTTATCTGCTTTTCTTATTACAATTTCCGAGTTTTTTCTCAGACTACTCAGAGGACCATACAGAGTTGCTTCATGGCCCTTATTGTATTTCCGAGTACTACTTCCGCAGATCCTTCTGAATTCTTCCATCACAACCTCATAGAAAGTAGGTATAAAATTACCCTTATTCCAGTGGGGGTAGAAGCTCGATCTTGGTTTAAAGCTAGAATTAATGATCCTGCCCTCAAAGGTCAGGGAGAGGATTTCATTGATGCGTTCTTGGCCTCCCTCTATATATAATTCCTCTAGGGTCTCCAATATTCCCTCATCTAGAGTCTCCATGAGGGAAAAGGGAGCAGTCGTCGCAGGATTCTCATTGACTACTCCATTGAGTTCCTTCAGCCTAAAATGGTGCTTCACTGTAAGATTACGTACAAACTTACTGAGGTCAATAAAGAATTTTAAAAGGTTAGGGGAGCTCTCTGGAGCATAGTTAAGCCCTCTTCTGAGCAACTTGAGTTCTGTCTCTGAGGGCTCGCATTTCGACAAATTGAATTGTGAAATGGCTCTCTAGTACTTTGGATCCCTTTTTAGTTTTCCGCCCTCCCCTGCACCCTCTCCTCATTGTTTTAATTCCCTCCTGGTTTTCGGGGGTGATGGTGGTCGAGATACACTGCTTTTCTTCGCTGCGGGTATCGTCCTTCCCTCAGCTCTTTCCACAAAAAAAGAAACCTCATCATTAGATTTTGGTGCTTCAGTGTTGGTGGTATTCCCTCCTTCACCCAATATGTCATTGGGTCTTGATCTTACGGGAGACTCCTGTTGTTTCTCTAGTGCATCTTCTATATTATACCTCTTGTGATATGGCTTCTTTTCATGGTAGTAGATTGACTTTACTCGCAGTGTCCTGTCCAATACAATCCCCAACTCTCCGATCTCCCCGGTTACTAATAACATTGTGACCAGAATCTACAGGTGCGGCTCTTGATGTTTGAAGGGGGGGAAATCATCATGCACACTACCACTATAGGGACCATTATCAAACCGATTATTATAGATCCTATTTCTGTTTATATTAGTTCTGCTATTATGTTGATTTTTATTTGTATTTTTGTTTTTAATTTATGTTTATTTTTATTCTTATTCCAATAGTGATTTTTCTTCTTGTTACTATTTCTGTTGTTCCTATTATTCCTATTCACATTCCCCCCATTGTCACTATTGGATGGAGCAATGGTCGCAGGGTGATCTCTTCGCTCCATATTCCCCTCCTGTTCATTTATGGGAAATGCAGACATCTTATCTTTCTTCCACTTAAACTCACGCCCTGCCATATAGTCCTGCCTATCCCTCTCAAACTTCCCTAATTTTCTAACTATCAAATCGGCCTTGAACTCTATTGTTTGTTCATTTATTTTCTTATCCCATACAGCAAAGGATTCTAGGTCTGTAAATGCCACTAGCTATTCCTGAATACTTATAACCTCTAGCTTAATGCATTCTAGATTTCTCTCCCTTTGTTTAATAATCATATTCAACCAAGATTTGTTAAATAGCCGCATTTCCCTAATCCATTCTTCTCTAATATCATCATAAAGAAAACTGCAAAGTTTAGTGAGTCTCAGTCCTCTGAGAATCCTATTAACTTCCAAATATTTTTGTAACAATATGATATCCCACTATTGGGTCATTTCATTCTCTAAAAGGTGCTCGAGTTTATAAAAAACTGATATGATCGCTTCCTCTCTATTCGGTACAACTTCAATAGTCTCAACATCGTCAGATCCTTCTGATTGCTGTTCATAGTTGTTGATACTGTTCAGAAATCCCTTTGCCCGGGACGCTCTCCTTAGCAGCCTCTCTTCTATGGATAATACCATACTTGCGGATTGGTACTTAGTACTTAGCACCACATTGTCTATTCACCTAGCTGCTGGAGTCCCCAAATAAAACAAGCAAAACCACAATAAAAATCTCTCCTGCGCTCAGGTGTCTAGATCCTCAGTACGTGGTGTGACCAACTTCATACAGTAGTGCCTGCCGTCTTGCAGCCCTCCTCAGAATAATGGGTAATCATAAGCTAAAGAAAAAAAAGAAGAAAAAGGGAAGGCGCACCGACCTAGTGCATTACCACTGGTAAAGCTTTATTAAAGCATAAAACAGCAAAGTGTATACTCACAAAAGAGCATAGGTAACAGGCATGGACAATATAGCAGATTTGCAGTTCTGAACACCGACAAGCCAGGGCCTGACGTCAAGTGGATCGAACGATGGCTGACGTGTTTCAGGGGAGAACCCCTTTCCTCAGAGCCTAAGCGGGCAATAGCTGCGTTCTCACACAGTTCCCTCTATATATGTGCCTGTGTACCTCAATTACTGCCAACTTCCACCCACATGAGTCACGCCCACCCACATAGTTTGGCCCTCCCTAACTCCACCCAATAAATACATGTAGCACCATAGGGGTTTCATAAACAGTGACCCCATAGATGCTTAGCCAGAGAATGGGATAAATGGTATACAGTATTGTCAAGTTTAGAGTTGCGCACGTTCAACCCACGCAATTGCATTTGCGTTGCTTGACATTTACTAAGATTTTGGCCGCGCAGTGAAAAAACGCATTTGAATGAGCGCAAAAGCCGATTGCGCATGCGCAGTGTTTAAATTGATCTCACGCAGTTCTAAACGTACTTGCAGGCACAGCAGGCTTGCTCAGAAAAAGTTACTTTCTCATTCTATTTTGGGCATATTTACTTGGGCAGTTGTTACTAAACTTCCTCACATCACCCCATAATATTGGCACCTCCATCTTCTGTTAATATTGAATTGGAGATGCCGTGCGTCATGTCCATAGTGGCGATCTGATTTCATTCTCCCATGCGCCAAGATCACTATAGTAAATGGTGGTTAGCGCTCTGTTACCAGCACAAACATTTCGTAAATATGAAAATGTGCATTGCGCCTCAACTCATGGCGCAAACGTTTCGTAAATCAGCCCAATTGTGTTACAAAAATATGTCTTTATGAGCCAATCTGTGTTTTTGAACACAGTGCATCTATTGTCCTCCATGTTTGCAATTCATGAATAAAAGAATTGACAACACTTCATGGTCTATTTCTGATCCTTCCTAATCCATGCTGCAGGTCATGTTTTTTAATCTCAGAACTGTTTATCTTGTGTTTAAATTTAAGAATGTTTAGTTAGTACATATACCTGTATTATAGTCCTATGTTGCTACGGCTACACATGGTATATAGCAATATGTTCAGCTGAGCCTCAATATATATTAATCACTCTAGGAGAGCATTTTTAATCAATTCTTGAAATGATATTATTTCTAAGGCTGGGTTCACACCTATGTGAATTGGGTGTGGGTTTCCTCGCATCCAATTAGCATAGAAGGAGAATGTGACCGGCTCTCTATGGAGCCGGTTCACATATCTACGGGGCGGCTGCGGATCGCACTGCACAGAAACACCGTGCGTCTTTGGCTCAGTTTCAGGGCCAAATTCAGGCAAAGATTGAGCCCTGATATGGAGAACAAGGGCGCAAAGTGTTCCTGTGCGATCTGCGACCGTTTTAGGTTTGAACCAAGCCTAAAAACACGTATGCCTATTGTGAAGAAATCCCTGATTCCCCAGCTGGCTATCTCAGCCTATAACAAAAGCTGAAGCAGGGGCGGATCCAGAGCCTAGTCTCGGGAGGGGCACTGCCAGAAAATACTGTTTTTGGGGTAAATTTAAATTTAACAGGGAAATGACTGGTGTTAGCGCTTCAATCATCACGGCACCGTGGTTGTTATGGTGTCAGGATGATTGAAGCGCATTATTACTATTATTACATTGTTATAAAAAAATGAAATGGTTCAACTCACCATAGAATCAGTGAATAGAAAAAGTTTTTCCTCTTAGTTGGGATTTTAAATGGGGGGAGGTCTCCAAAAAGTATGACAAAAGGTGTATAAAAAAATATCCAATTTTTATTATATCAAAAAATTAAAAAACATGGCACATACTAAAATAGGGATCACAAATACCGACAAATATTGTGGATGCCAGAATGTACAAATAACAATAGTACAACCAAAGATATACAGAACAAGTTGACGGAACTACACTTGACCCTTGGAAGCTGTTAGAGCAAGGAGCTATTGACAGTGCAGGCCCAACGCGTTTCGAGGTATTTAATAGTGATTGTAACCTCTTCTTCAGGGGCTGAGGGTGAGGTGTATATCCGTCTGAGGAACATTTTTTAAAAAGAGACAAAAAGAGACACACAACAAAACATGTTATATATCAAAAATAATTTGTATATACAACTATTTACGTAATAGGAATATTGTGAAATGATGACAAAAACGAATCCTAACCATAATATTATGGGGTCAACATCACATGACATCCGATTCAGGAGAGGGGGAAGGATAAAATGGTTAGCCACCGGGGTCCAGAACCGAGTATCGGCGCCACCACCACGAGACCGAGATCGTCAGCAAATCGAGACCGGACATAAAGGGCGTCACGTCCGTTAGCTAAATAGTAAATCATCTTATTAGCTAAGGGTTAAACAAAATGTGTATAAAGAAGGATTGTCCCAAGGGGGTATGTCCTCATAGTTTATTGGGCATCCCCTCTCATGGTAACATTAAGTATTAATTGAAAATTGATTATTAAAATTTAGAAAAAAACAAAACAAAAAAAACAAAAAAACAAACAGAGATAGCGATTATGCTCAAGATGTATGTACATCCTGCAGCTCCTAGTGGCATTCAAAATATATCTTAAGTGAATATGAAAGGGACTAAGTTTCTTTACCTTCCACGATCAGCAGCAACTGCACATTCAGTTCAGTGTCTCCCCAGCAAGTGAGCTGGCAGCTTTGTGTGCAGTTTAAATAGTGCTGTTAATGATTACTGCATTGGTGACAGCTGACTCCACAGGGAGCAGCGTCATCGCTGACAGGAGGGGCCGCCCTTCGAGTCCCCGGCGCACAGACCAGCCCCCCCGCCCCACACACGGGTCCGATCCAAGAGCGGAGTACATCGCATCCTGGAGGGGGAGGAGGACCCGTGCTGGGAGGGGACTGACGTCCACGTCAGGCACCCGCGGCGCGCTGATCGCCATGACAACAGGATAAACATATCCCTGTCACCATAGAATCAGTGGGAGCCCCGAGCGCGTCACTTGCCACTGTCACCTGCCACACGTTGCGGATTGTCACTTGCCACGTCACCTGTCACTATATGCAGATTGTCACTTGCCACGTCCCATGCCACACGTTGCAGATTGTCACTTGCCAAGTCCCATACCACACGTTGCGGATTGTCACTTGCCACGTCCCATGCCACAGGTTGCAGATTGTCACTTGCCACGTCCCATGCCACACGTTGCGGATTGTCACTTGTCTGCTATAATTGTCTCTTGCTGTGTCCCAGAGTCAGGCTTGTTCAACTGGTGACCCCCCTGTGTCCAAATCACGCTCTGATTGGCTGCCCGCTGCCCCCCTTGTGCCCAGATCGCGCTCTGATTGGCTCGCCGCTGCCCCCTGTGTCCTGTGACAGTGAATAAACGAATCTCCCAGGACAGCGCTGAACACAAGCCACGCTTCAACAAGCACCACTTACCCGAGCCGCCATGGGCTGAGTGCTAAGTGTCGGACCCGCCCCTCCCAGCCTGCGCTGGCATCAAGGCTGGGCATGGAGGAATGGGCTGGCTGCTGCCACTGGGAGAGCGGAGAGAGCAGAGCGCACAAAGGGCTCATCCTGAGCAGACGTGTCAGCGCTGCATCCCGCCCCAGGGGCAGCAGGGGGATGATGTCATCTCTCTGCTGCCGCGGCTGCCTGCACACTGCACAGTGAGGGCAGAACTGCAGGGATGCAGGGCGGGCGCTGGGCGGTGAGAGATGATGTTATCTCTCTGCTCCCCCGCCCGCCGGCTCCCTGATTGGCCAGCAGCCGCTCACACACTGTCACTGAGCCGCACAGCTGCTCACCAACGGAGCTGCCCATGCTCTCAGCTGCGGAGCCATCCGCCGGCTCTCTCACCCGCAGCGACGCCTGCCCGCCCACTCACCCACATTCTCGGAGGGGGCAATTGCCCCGTTGCCCCCCCCCCCTGGATCCGCCCCGGGCTGAAGGGGATTACATCCAGAATCCCCCAATTAACCAGGCAGAATCAGTAAGGTGAAAGCAATTTTTTTTTTTATCTTACAAACTAATTAAACACAGTAAAAAAAAAAACTTGAGTGTAAAATCACAAAGAATGTCTAACCCCACAAAGAAATTTTTAACCGCTTCAGCCCCGGAAGATTTTACCCCCTCCCTGACCAGAGCACTTTTTACAATTTGGCACTGTGTCGTTTTAACTGACAATTGTGCGGTCATGCAATGCTGTACCCAAACAACATTTTTGCATCCTTTTTTTCCCACAAATAGTGCTTTATTTTGGTGGTATTTGATCACCTCTGCAGTTTTTAAATTTTGTGTTATAAACAAAAAAAAAAAAGCGTCAATTTAAAATAAAAAAATATATATTTTTTACTTTTTTAATAAATATCCCCAAAATATTTTAAAAAAACAAATTTCTTCATCAGTTTAGGCCAATATTTATTCTTCTACATTTACTTATTTTTTTTAACAAAAATATTGCAATGAGCATATATTGATTCATTTGCGCAAAAGTTATAGCGTCTACAAACTATAAGAAAGATTTATGCCATTTTTTTTTTTTTTTTTTTTTTTTTACTTTTTACTAGTAATGGCGATGATCAGCGATTTTTAGCGGTGCTGTAACATTGCGGCCGGACAGATCGGACACTTTTGACACATTTTTGGGACCATTGACATTTATACAGCGATCAGTGCTATAAAAATGCACTGATTACTGTGTAAATGTCACTGACAGAGAAAGGGTTAACACTAGGGGGCGATCAAGGGGTTAAATGTGTTCCCTAGTTTGTGTTTCTAACAGTAGGGGGATGGGACTGACTGGGGGAGGAGACATATCGCTGTCATACTTACTAGGAACAAACAATGTCTCATTTTACCAAACAGAACAGGGATTTGTGTGTTTATACACACAAACCCCTGTGCTGACTGTCGTGCCCGTGATCCTGTGCTGGCCGTCGTGCAGCGGGTGCACGTACCCATACGTTGTTTTGCCCAGCCGTGCTATTCTGCCTACATATATCGGCTTAAGGCGATCGGCAACTGGTTAAGGTGCTGCAAATCCAGGACTCACGCTGCACCTACAAAAAATGAAAAACATAACTTTACAGTACAACATGTTAAAATGTCAGGCAATCAATATTTTATTTTATAATAAACATTTTCAGCACTGTGATACAATCTTTGCATAGTTTGAATATGAATACAATTTTGGCTAACACGTGTTCTATGCAGTTTGTGATATGACTGACCTTTGTACACCAGTAGGGTGCGTGCTATATGGAGTTGTGCTTCCATTGCGGCTTCTGCTGAGGTCTGGACAGTGCTGATTTGTCTTGTTTTTAGGAACTCCTTTGCAAACTGAAAAATAACATTTAACATTAGCATCAGCATTTTACATTAATTATTAAGGACTGAAACTATTTGAAAACGAATTTACCATTAAGATTAAAACTCCACAGCTACTGCAGTCCTGCTGGTTGCTGTGCTTTAATATTGTAGTTTTCCATTGGACTCCTTTATCTTTCCGACTGGTCATCCACAGGAACAAACTAGTTTAAAAAAAACAAATTCACAAAATGATTTAATTGCAACTTGTGTACATAGGTTTGTTAAGCTACAACTTTTCCAAGAAGCACACTTACCTCCAGTTTTTGTGCAATTTAGATTGGTAAATTAATTCCTTTCCCATCGGGTCCATGAGAAAAAGAACCTGCTCCACCATCATGATAATCTAAAATATAATTTTTGAATTAAAAACAAGTTTGTAAAAGTTTGTAATGACATTCATATTTTTTTATTGATCTATAGAGCAGATGCCCTCAGTAATGTCATAGGGTTAAAGCTAAATATCTATATACATATAGGGTTGACAACTGTCCAGGATTGACCTGGACAATTTAGGTTTATACATTTTTTGCTAAGTGTTCAGGTTTGCCTTTAATCACTTGCCGACCGCCCACTGTGGATATACGTCGGTACTTTGAGGTAGAATACCGGGGATATGGCAGCAGATAGCTGCCATAACCCCGGTATTTTTCTCCACAGCGGGCGGCTGGCTTTCAGATAAAAGTCGCCTCTGCAGTGGATTTGCTGCGAGATTTTGAAGAGCTTTCCATCTATAATGAAAGTGGACATTAAAAGCTGCATTCGTTAAGGAGCTATCTTACCAAACCAGCGCAACAGATTGCATTTCTGATACTCACCATTTAGTGTGAATTTGGAGGTGTACTTCTGAAGGTTCCCTTGTTCATTTTTAGAAAACCCTGATGGGTATGCTCCCACAGAGAGGAAATTAAAAACCTCTTCCCACTTCTTCTCCATACCTAAAAATGTAGCAGACCGATATCAGCTAACGTTGAGCATCAAAACCTATATGCACAGGTTGGTAAGATCTTACTAATAAACAAATGCACATATCTTGATAAAGTAAAAAAAAGAAAAATAGTATTATAGAGGTAAAGAAATTTACAGTCTTACTATGTTTTTCAGCTGTCTGTAACTGCCTACTTTGGTAATAGGGATGGGCGAACGGTTCGGCCCGAGCATAAGTTCGGGCCGAACTTTGGTTGTTCGGATGTTCTGCGAACACACGAACAATATGCGGTGTTCAGGGCAAATTTGAAAGCTGCCGAAACACCGTTAAAGTCTATGGGACACTAACATGAAAAATCAAAAGTGCTCACTTTAACCACTTGACCACTGGGCACTTAAACCCCCTTAATAACCAGACCAATTTTCAGCTTTTGGTGCTCTCAAATTTTGAATGACAATTACTCAGTCATGCAACACTGTATCTATATGAAATTTTTGTCCTTTTTTTCAAACAAATAGAGCTTTCTTTTGGTGGTATTTAATCACCGCTGGGTTCTTTATTTTTTCCGCTATAAAAGAAAAAAAAACCCGAAAAATCTGTAAAAAAAAATGCATTTTTCTTCGTTTTTGTTATAAAATTTAGCAAATTAGTAATTTTTCTTCATATATTCTGGCCAAAATTTATACCGCTACATATCTTTGGTAAAAATAACCCAAATCAGTGGATATTATTTGGTCTTTGTGAAATTTATAGAGTCCAAAAGCTATGGTACCAATATCTGAAAATTGGTCACACCTGAAGTACTGACAGCCTATCTAATTTCTTGAGACCCTAACATGCCAGAAAAGTACAAATACCCCCCAAGTGACCCCTTTTTGGAAAGAAGACATTCCAAGGTATTTAGAAAGATGCATGGTGAGTTTTTTGAAGTTGTCATTTTTTCCCACAATTCTTTGCAAAATCAAGTTTTTTTTTTTCCTTTTTTTTCACAAAATTGTCATATTAGCAGATTATTTCTCACACACAGCATATGCATACCACAAATTACACCCCAAAACACATTCTGCTATTACTCCTGAGTATGGCGATACCACATGTGTGAGACTTTTACACAGAGGCCCAACATGCACGGAGCACCTTTAGGTGTTCTGGAGCACCCAGGCCAATTCTGACATTTCTCTCTTACATGTAAAAATCATCATTTATTTGCTAGAAAATTACATAGAACCCCAAAACATTATATATTTTTTTTAGCAAAGACCCTAGAGAATACAATGGCGATCATTGCAACTTTTTATCTTGCACGGTATTTGCGCAGCAATTTTTTGAATGCATTTTTTTTGGAAAATAAACAGTTTTGTGCTTTAAAAAAAAGGAAACAGTCAAGTTAGCCCAATGTTTTTGCATAATGTGAAAGATGAAGTTACGCCGAGTAAATAGATACCCAACATGTCACCTTTCAAAATTGCACATGCTTGTGGAATGGCGCCAAACTTCGCTACTTAAAAATCCCCATAGGCGACGCTTTAAAATTTTTTACTGGTTACATATTTTGAGTTACAGAGGAGGTCTAGGGCCAAAATTATTGCTCTTGCTCTACCGATCGCAGCGATACCTCACATGTGTGGTTTGAACACCGTTTTCATATGTGGGCTGGACTTACGTATGCGTTCGCTTCTGCATGCGAGCACACGGGGACAGGGGCGCTTTAAATTTTTTTTTTTTTATTGTTCATTTTACTTTATTTATTTTAGTTTGATGCTTTTTTCCACAAAAAAAAATTTTTGATCACTTTTATTCCTATTACAAGGAATGTAAACATCCCTTGTAATAGGAATATGGCATGACATGTCCTCTTTACAGTGAGATATGGGGTCAATAAGACCCCACATCTCACCTTTAGGCTGGGAAGCCTGAAACAAAATAAAAAAAAAAAAACGATCCTGGCTTTGATCGTAGCGGTGAGTCGGTAGAAGCACCAGAGGACGGCGGGAGAGGGGAGAACAATCAAGCAGTGATCAAGCTATGATCATTCCTATGGTGTAGGGAATTGCTGGCTGAAAAAGCTGATATCTGAATGATGCCTGTAGCTGCACCCATCATTCAGATATCCCCGCACAAAGTCAAGGACGTCATATGACGGCCGGCGGGCTGGAAGTGGTTAAAACGCTTTTTTTTTTTAACACAAAGTTGTCCATTTATACAATATTTCTAACACATAGCATGTACATACCAAAAATGACACACCAAAATAGATTCTCCTACTCCTCCTGAGTACGGCGATACTACATGTGTGAGACTTCCACAGCCTGGCCACATACAGAGGCCGAGTACAGCCAAGTATGGCTGAGCATGGCGGTGTATGGCTGAGCATGGCTGGGTATGGCTGAGCATGGTCGGGTATGGCTGGGTATGGCAGGATATTGCAGGGTATCGCCGAGTATGACTGGGTATGGCAGAGTATGGCTGGGTATCACCGAGTATTGCAGAGTATGGCTGGGTATGGCAGGGTATGGCAGAGTATTGCGGGGTATTGCAGAGTATGGCGGGGTACTGCAGAGTATGGCAGGGTATCGCCGAGTATGGCTGAGCATGGTTGGGTATGGCTGAGTATGGCAGGGTATTGCAGGGTATCGCCGAGTATGACTGGGTATAGCTGGGTATGGCAGAGTATGGCTGGGTATCACTGAGTATGGCAGAGTATTGCGGGGTATTGCAGGGTATTGCAGATTATTGCGGGGTATTGCAGAGTATTGCGGGGTATTGCAGGGTATTGCAGAGTATTGCGGGGTATTGCAGGGTATTGCAGAGTATTGCAGGGTATTACAGAGTATTGTGGGGTATTGCAGAGTGTTGCACAGTATTGTGAGGTATTGCAGGGTACTGCAGAGTATTGCGGGGTATTGCAGAGTATTGCACAGTATTGTGGGGTATTGCAGAGTATTGCACAGTATTGCGGGGTATTGCAGAGTATTGCACAGTATTGTGGGGTATTGCAGAGTATTGCAGGGTATTGCAGAGTATTGCAGGGTATTGCAGAGTATTGCGGGGCATTGCAGAGTATGGCAGAGTATTGCGGGGTATTGCAGAGTATTTTGGGGTATTGCAGAGTATTGCAAAGTATTGTGGGGTATTGCAGAGTATTGTGGGGTATTGCAGAGTATTGCAGAGTATTACGGGGTATTGCAGAGTATTGCACAGTATTGTGGGGTATTGCAGAGTATTGTGGGGTATTGCAGGGCATTGCAGAGTAGTGCAGGGTATTGCAGAGCATTGAGGGATGGCTGAGCATGGATGGATGGATGGCAGTTGTCACAGAGCAGCGCTGTGGGCACTACAGATGCAGCCCACAGCGCTGCTGCCATCCGATCCCTCCCCCTCTCCGCTCACACTGTACCGATCGGTACACAGAGTGGAGAGAGGAACCGGCATCATGAGATGGCGCCGGTTTGTGTACATGTGATCGCTCCGTCATTTGACAGAGCGATCACATGGTAAACGGCTGCGATCAGCGGCCATTTACCAGGATCCATGATGCGCCGGGTCCAGGTCATGGATGTTCTCGGGTGCGCACCCCAGGGGGCGCGTGAGAACAGAATTCTGGGAGGACGTCACTGTACGCCCTCCCAGAGTTAAAAAAACGCCCTGTAGCCGTCATTTGGCTATGGGCCGGTTATTAAGTGGTTAAAGGCTTGTATGCAAGTTATTGTCATAAAAAGTGTTTGGGGACCTGGGTCCTGCCCCAGGGGACATGTATCAATGCAAAACATTTTTTTAAAAACTACCGTTTTTCGGGAGCAGTGATTTTTTTTAATGCTTAAAGTGAAACAATAAAAATTAAATATTCCTTTAAATATCATGCCTGGGGGGTGTCTATAGTATGGCTGTAAAGTGGCGCATTTTTCCCATGTTTAGAACAGTACCACAGCCAAATGACATTTCTAAAGGAAAAATTGTCATTTAAAACTGATCGCGACTGTAATGAATTGTCGGGTCTCGGCACTATAGATAAAACTCATTGAAAAAAAGAGCATGGGATCCCCCCTAGTCCATTACCAGGCCCTTTGAGTCTGGTATGAATATTAAGGGGAACCCTGAACCAAGATTTTTAAAAAAATTTACATGGGGGTCCCCCTAAAATTCATATTTCTGATATTGAAATTAAGGGGAACCCTGCACCAAATTTTTTTAAAATGAGGGTCGGGTATGGATTTTAAGGGGAACCCTGTGCCAAAATTTAAATAAAATGGCATAGGGGGCCCCCCTAAAATCCATACCAGACCCTTATCTAAACACGCAATCTGGCAGGCCGCAGGAAAAGAGGGGGGAGAGAGAGTGGCCCCCCATCCTGAACCGTACCAGGCCACATGCCCTCAACATGGGGAGGGCATGTAGCCCCCCAAAGCACCTTGTCCCCATGTTGATGGGGACAAGGGCCTCATCCCCACAACCCTTGCACGGTGGTTGTGGGGATCTGCGGGCGGAGGGCTTATCGGAATCAGGAACCCCCCTTTAACAAGGGGCCCCCCTGTGTGAAATGGTAACGGGGTACAAATGTACCCCTACCATTTTACAAAAAAAGTGTCAAAATTTTAAAAACGACAAGACACAGCTTGGGAACAAGTCCTTTATTAAAAAATAAAAAAATAAAGATGTCCATTCATCTTCTTATAGCGCACCGACGGACCGAAAAAGAAAAAAAAAATATTCATGTTTGTGTCCCATAGACTTTAACGGTGTTCGCGTGTTCTGCCAAATTTTTTGCCTGTTCGGTATGTTCTGGTGCGAACCAAACCGGGGGGGTGTTTGGCTCATCCCTATTTGGTAATATACTAAACATTCAAAACTAGCCTTATTACAATACATAAACATTAATAAAAAATGTTCTTTATCCATCTAAATTGATATATGCCCCAGCAATTAGGATTATTAAGATATTACTCACTGGTGGAGGAGCCTGAGAGATCCGGACTGCTATGCAACGGACCAAAACCAAATGCAAAGCCTGTGAAGGTAAAATGTAAGAGTATATATATATATAATAAAAGATATAAACTCTGGGACAATACCACTTCTTTGCATAATGACACAGGGTGGGGTAAACTATATTGAGCGACAAGACACACAGGTATACTCAACCTTTTTAACAAATAATTAAATCAGTAACTGGACACCCAGACAGCCTTTAGGAAGGGATGCTAATAGCTGACCGTGATTTCATTAACCCATAAGCCAAGTCACATAAACATATATATCACATAATAGGTTGCTCCCAAGGCAGACAGAAACGATTGAACAATGGGATACAGCCACTTAACAATAAACACATAACAAACCCCATCTCACACTATCTGCAACAGTCTATGAGACACTCCTACAATATTCCAGCAGCCTGATAGGTGGAATCTATTTATCTTCATATATTTCACCAGATATTGTTGATAACTATTACTGTCCCAAATGAAGGAGCCTCTCCAACTTTCAGCACAAACCACACATATAAGACCTGGGATAACAGGATTAAAAGGAAATGCTGAGTCCGATGTGGTTGTACTATGAGTCTGGTTAGTGCAGATCAGATTGGGGCTTTTGGTCGCCCTGCACCCCTAATAGACACAGATTGACTTACACATAGGAGGGGCCTAGGGAGCTGGAAAAGGGGTTTACCCAGTGCTGTATCCTGGTCTAGGCCAACAAGGCCCAGGCCTAGGGCAGGACTTTGTGTGGGGCAGGAAAGAAGCCACATCCACCCGCTAGGGTGACGGCAAAAAAGTCATCCCTGCTATGTTACACAATGAAACAGACACAGAGCAGTCCAAGAATGCAGGCAACAGGGGCAGACAGAGCCGCTGTAGCGCTGACTCCACCCCCACCTGAGACTGGTCACTAGTTGCTAGAGCCACTTGGCGTCTAGCAACCAGTGACGTCACAGCCGCGACTCCCTGGCCTTGCCCAGCATTCAAAGTAGAGGAGGATTCAACCTACTCCTCTGTGCCTGGTGTTCGTGGGGCCCAAAGCAGCTGCCAAGTTGAGCCCTTGTCATGGAGAGTTCCAGCGGTGGGGAGTAGGGCAGGGGAACTAAATCGGCAAATCAGCATGTTCACATAGCGAGCAGGCAGCCCTGGAGCCCTGGAGTCGGCGGGGAAGGCAGGGGGTTAAATGTGTACTTAGGGAGTGTTTACTAACTGTGGGGGAGGTGCTTTCACTGCATGAAGACATGGATCGGCAGCGGGTGGCGCACACCTAACACCCGGAAGTGCATAATCACGTATTCTGTGCACAGAGGCGTGGGGGTCCCCCTAAAATTCATATTTCTGATATTGAAATTAAGGGGAACCCTGCACCAAATTTTTTTTTAAAATGGCGTAGGGGTCCCCCCCTTGAAATCCATACCATGAGGGTCGGGTATGGATTTTAAGGGGAACCCTGTGCCAAAATTTTAAAAAAATGGCGTAGGGGGTCCCCCTAAAATCCATACCAGACCCTTATCCAAACACGCAACCTGGCAGGCCACAGGAAAAGAGGGGGGAGAGAGAGTGGCCCCTCATCCTGAACCGTACCAGGCCACATGCCCTCAACATGGGGAGGGTGGTCGTAAAGTGGTTAAAGGCGGTCGTAAAGTGGTTAAACAGGAAGGGGTGGGGCAAATTTACATGGGGGGGTGCCTAATTTTAGACTTCCCAGGGCAGCACAAAACCAGAATACACCAGTGGGGTTACCTCTCCAAGGTAAGTTGGGTTCCAAGACCCCCCCCGCCCAAAGTGACTCCTGTCACATAGGGCTCTATTTTATGGAGTGATTTTAAGAATGAATAATGATATGAAGCACAGCAGCCATTTGACAGTGAAGGGGGGCACAACCATTACTGGTGTAAGCTTGGAAATGAAAATGGGTACAATCAATGGCTTCTCACTTGCTGTCTCATGCCCATTGTACTGAGCCAGAGGGAGCAGCACTAAAACGGTTAAGGGGCACCCATTATACTAAGCCAGAGAGAGCATATATGTTTATACACAATGGTCTGTATGGGGGGTGCCGTGTGTGGGAGTTCCCTATAAAAATATAAATAAACAACAGAGCTATACACAGTCCTTTATACATACAACACATCCCCTATAGAATTGCACAGAGCTCTGTACTCCTATACTGAACTACATACAACTACCACACTGCTCCTTACAAAAGGTCCTCTATAGATGTCCACAGAGTCCGGCATATGTCCCATACATGCATACAGCCCAGTATATCGTCTTTATATGTGCACACTGAGCTCTGTCCCAAGACCCCCAAAACCCAGAATATAGGGATCACCTATAGCAGGGGTAATGAATAAAATTCAAGGAGGTCCGGCCACTAAAATATTCTTTGGGCTGAGGTACGAATCTCAAGTCGGTGCCATGACTCTGAAAGATTGTAGTCGTGCCCATCTGCGTGTTCCTTAACATAAAAAATGCCCATCACCGTGCCCCTTAAAGCGGGGTTCCACTCAAATTTTTAACTTAATCTTACCCTCTTCAGTTAATTGCATAGATGTTCAAATACCGCACAAAATTTTTTTTTATCGCTGTAATTACCTTTATATTGTACTTTATTGTGGCACTTCCTGTCTCTCCTCCCATGGGAGTAGACGTGTTTATTGCCTTTCCCCGGCGCCTCACTGTCTCCTGGGAGCTTAGTGTCAGGCTTCCCAAGATTCAGTGCGGAAACAATGATCATGCGTGTGAACAAGCTGTGAATGAACAGCATTCACCGCATCCAGGAAATCAATGCTTGTGGGCTTCACATGCCCACAAGGAAGATGGAAACAGCCAGCATCACATTTTTTAAGTTATTCTTCAGTACGAAAACAGACAGAGGCGGAAATATTACACCCAAACTGTGAGTATTATTTTGGGGTTAGCAAAGTGTCTCAATGACCTAAAAAAAAAAAAAAGATTGGTCACGGACTCCTGCTTTAACCTAAAATAAGGAGCATGCTGATGGGCATATTTTATGTTAAGAGGCTCTCTGATGGCCACATCAATATGTGCCCATCATAGTGCCACCTTACGTCAGGCGTTCCCAGCGTAGTCCTTCCATAAATCAGATGTCCCCCAGCAGAGCCCCTCCATAAATCAGATGTCCCCCCCAGCAGAGTCCCTCCATAAATCAGATGTCCCCCCCAGCAGAGCCCCTCCATAAATCAGATGTTCCCCCCAGCAGAGCCCCTCCATAAATCGGATGTCCCCCCCAGCAGAGCCCTTCCTTAAATCAGATGTCTCCCCAGCAGAGCCCCTCCATAAATCGGATGCCCACCCAGCAGAGCCCCTCCATAAATCAGATGTCTCCCCAGCAGAGCCGCTCCATAAATTGGATATCCCCCCCTAGCAGACCCCCTCCATAAATCGGATGTCCCCCCCAGCAGAGCCCCTCCATAAATTAGATGTTTCTCCAGCAGAGCCCCTCTATACATTGGATATCCCCCCCAGTACAGCCCCTCCATAGATCAGATGTCCCCCCCAGCAGAGCCCCTCCATAAATCAGATGTCCCCTCCCTGCAGATCCTCTCCATAAATCGGATGCCCCCCCAGCAGAGCCCCTCCATAAATCAGATGTCTCCCCAGCAGAGCCCCTCCATAAATTGGATGTCTCCCCAGTGGAGACCCTCCATAAATCAGATTTCCCCCCCAGCAGAGCCCCTCCATAAATCGGATGTCCCCCCCAGCAGAGCCCCTCCATAAATCAGATGTCCCCCCCAGCAAAGCCCCTCCATAGATCGGATGTCCCCCCCAACAGAGCCCCTCCATAAATCAGATGTCTCCCCAGCAGAGCCCCTCCATAAATTGGATATCCCCCCAAGCAGAACCCCTCCATAGATCAGATGTTCCCCCCAGCAGAGCCCCTCCATAAATCGGATGTCCCCCCCAGCAGAGCCTCTCCATAAATCAGATGTCCCCCCCAGCAGAGCCCCTCCATAAATCGGATGTCTCCCCAGTGGAGACCCTCCATAAATCAGGTGTCCCCCCCAGCAGAGCCCCTCCATAAATCGGATGTCCCCCCCAGCAGAGCCCCTCCATTAATTTAGATGTCTCCCCTCAGCAGAGCACCTGCATAAATCGGATGTCCCCCCCAGCAGAGCCCCTCCATAAATCAGTGTCCCCCCCCAGCAGAGCCCCTCCATAAATCGGATGCCCCCCCCCCAGCAGAGCCCCTCCATAAATTGGATGTCTCCCCAGTGAAGCCCCTCCATAAATCGGATGTCCCTCCCAGCAGAACCCCTCCATAGATCAGATGTCCCCCCCAGCAGAGCCCCTCCATAAATCGGATGTCCCCCCCAGCAGAGCCCCTCCATAAATCAGATGTCCCCCCCAGCAGAATCCCTCCATAAATCGGATGTCCCCCCCCCCCCAGCAGAGCCCCTCCATAAATCGGATGTCCCCCCCCCAGCAGAGCCCCTCCATAAATCAGATGTCTCCCCAGCAGAGCCCCTCCATAAATTGGATGTACCCCCAGCAGAGCCCCTCCATAAATCAGATGTCCCCCCAGCAGGGCCCCTCCATAAATCGGATGTCCCCCAGCAGAGCCCCTCCATAAATCGGATGTCCCAAAGCAGAGCACCTCCATAAATCGCACGTCCCCCCCAGCAGAGCCCCTCCATAAATCAGATGCCCCCCAGCAGAGCCCCTCCATAAATCAGATGTCCCCCCCAGCAGAGCCCTTCCATAAATCAGATGCCCCCCAGCAGAGCCCCTCCATAAATCAGATGCCCCCCAGCAGAGCCCCTCCATAAATCGGATGTCCCAAAGCAGAGCCCCTCCATAAATCGGACGTCCCCCCCAGCAGAGCCCCTCCATAAATCAGATCCCCCCAGCAGAGCCCCTCCATAAATCAGATGTCCCCCCCAGCAGAGCCCTTCCATAAATCAGATGCCCCCCAGCAGAGCCCCTCCATAAATCGGATTTCTCCCTAGCAGAGCGCCTCCATAAATCAGATGTCCCCCCCTAGCAGAGCCCCTTCATAAACCAAATATCAGATGTCCCCCCCCCCCCAGCAGAGTGCTCCTTTACAGTGTTGTATAAATGTACTGTACTCACGACAAAATGCAACTTCCACCGTCTAGCAAAAGACCAAATACAGCCAGAAACAACCACCGTCCACGTCCAGAACCAAGCTCTGTCCTCGTCCATAAATTCACAATACAAGATCACGCCACAATCCGCCCAATAGGAATCCAAAAATTTGCGCCACAAGATCACGCCACAATCTACCCAATAGGAATCCAAAAATTTGCGCCGCAAGATCGGCCACAATCCGCCCAATAGTAAGCATTTTCAGCCCCTATGACGCTGAGCGCATGTGCGGAGAGTGAGGCAGAATCTTACATTTAGATTCTCTCTCTCCGCGCGCTCTCCGTGGCTTGCCTCCCATCGGAAAATGCATCCGACGAACTTCGCATGCCCAGTCGATACGTCACGCCAGCTGAACGGGATATCAGCTGGAGTGACGTGCCGCGATGCGCATGCGCAGTGCGTAGGATGCATTTTTCGACGGGAGGCATTATTCGACAGGTCACTGACTCCCAGCAATATAGATGAAAAATCTAAGAAAAAATCAGCGTGGGGTCCCCCACAGTCCATACCACGCCAAAATAAAAAAATTTGGTGGGGGTCCCCTCCCCAAAATCCATACCAAAACCTTATCCGAGCATGCAGCCTGGAGGACAGAATGGGGGGGCGAGCGAGCGCCCCCCCTCTTGAAACATACCAGGCCACATGCCCTTAACATGGGGAAGGTGCTTTGTGGTCCCCCCCAAAGCACCTTGTCCCCATCCTGGGGACAAGGGCTTCTTCCCGACCATTGGTTGTTGGGGTCTGCGGGTGTGGGGCTTATCAGAATCTGGAAGCCTCCTTTAACAAGGGGGCCTCCAGATCCCGCCCCCCCCATGTGAATGGGTATCAGGTACATTGTATCCCTACCCATTCACCAAAAAAGTGTCAAAAAGTAAAAACCACAATAGACAATTTTTGACAATTCCTTTATTAAAAAAGAAAAAAAGGAGGGGGGGCACTCGCGAGCAGCGATACGAGATGGCGCTCCTCATCCTCAGCGGTGATCTCGCTCCTCATCCACCGGACATATCGTCTGTTTTTAGCAGCATTTTGTGGAGCCTTCTTTCTGCATCTTTCCCACACATTCCCTCCCTCCTCCCCCGCGCCAAATGGGAAGTTGCATCCTCCCCACCTATGGACTCTCCTGAAGCACTAGCCTTGAGTTTGGAGCTTCTGCCGCCCCTACTGACGGACCTGGATCTCGAGACTGATAGCATAGCAGAGGCTTCACTGCTACCACAGCCTTCCCTATTGATAGATGTAAAGCTCCTGGAGTGCTTTAAAACTATGCTGCAGACTGAGCTATCTGCAGCTACCACTAAATTAGCAACCCACCTCACCAAAGAGATCCATGAGCTGATTGATCTTAATAAAGAGCTGACATCAGCCTTGCTGCGGCTTGAGGACTACGGGAACCATTCTCGCCGCGAGAACTTATGCCTGCGTGGGATCCCAGAAATGGTCACTGACTTAACCTCCATCCCAACAGCTCTGTTCCAGGAGCTGGTCCCTGCCATACCCATTGACCGTCTCGAATTCAACCGTATCCACCATGCCTTGGGGCCGAAGAGACAAGATGGTCCACCTAGAGACATCATGACTAAACCCACCTGCTATCGCACGAAGGAAACTCTCCTAGTAGCGGACAGAAACAAACCGGATCTGTGCTTCCAGGATCACCGCTACCAGCTCTTCTCTGACCTCTCACGGATCACTCTACAGAAAAGACGCCAACTGAAGCCATTCACCACCGTCCTACTGAATCGCCACATCAAATATTCTTGGGGCTTCCCCTTTCGGCTAACCTTTGATTTCCAGGGCAGCACCCCTGAGGAGGCCCAAGTGACCCTTGAAGCCCTGTATCTCCTTCCTACCAGAAGCACTAGCTCGGGCCCAACCTGGTCCTCGAGCTCTCAGCAGGCCCCTGCTCAGCTCAGCCACCTTTGGGAGAAGTCCTCAGGCCACAAGAGATCCCATCGGCATTCACCCCCACGTTCAAACACTCTGCATCTACAGACTGAGTGTTCTTTTAATATGCTTCCTGGGCCTTTGTTTTGGAGTTTAACCTCCTGATCCTGGCAGCCATGTTCCTGTGTTTTAGGTGTGTGTACATTTGGTCAGTGACCTGTTACAATTTCCTCCTTTTTTTTCATTATATTGCCGTTCCAGTGCCTCTTCAATCACAGTGCAGAGCAGTGGGTTTTTGGGTGCCCCTACAGCCTTTCTCTCAGAGTGGCTACCCTCTCTGGTATGGTGATGCCTGGATTGTCACACCAGGACTGCTTGGGCGACCATGCCCAGCATCGGAGAAGTACATTGCACCATTGCGCTGTGGCCTTGGTTTGGCAGAGGCCTGTTCCCTTTCAAGGCTTTGGGCCCCCGCTGAACGCTCAAGGTACTTTGTAAATTGAACATTGAGGAATTTTCAATAACGTTCTTGCTTGGGCCTACCGTTTATTAAACCTCAATTGAAGGTCCTCCCCCTATGCCTAAACAGTAAGATATTTGCCCTACATTAGGCAAATGGCATAGATGGTGCTGTTTTTTTATGTTTGTTGCTTTCTGATTTGGATCTATTCTTTCCCAGAGACAGGCCGGCCCCCCCGCCTCCATCAAGGCCCTCCTCCCTCTCCACCCTTACCCATTCCTTTCCTTTAGACCTACCCTTCCTCCTTATACCGATGGTGGTGTGGCGGCCTCCTTCTCTCCACTGATAAGTGTTAATGATACTGTGCTGTTTGTATAGGTGTGCCTGGGTAGTCATTCGGGGGCCTCAGGGGTTCTGGTCTCGTATTTTGGAATGGTGCCGCCCTCCTGATTCCCTTATGGTTATCGGTTTTCTGTATATTTTCATTTGCATTGAATATGTCTTGTTCCCTTGCCCTTCCCTACGGTGTGAACCTTCCTTCCCCTTCCTTTCCTGGTCCTCCTGTATGTGTCTGTCACCCCCTCTACTCCTCCACTCCTCCTTTCCCTCATCATGGTATGTCGCCTTCTCTTATCCTCAGGTCTCGGCCTGCCCATCATTACTTTCCATTTGTACTTCCCTGGGGCCTGGGTACCGCCTGGCAGTGTTACCACCCAGCCCCTAGCCTCCGGGAAGCAATTTTCACTCCCCCTGTCTGTTTTCATGAATGCTTCATTGTTGATTATTTAGCAGCCATGTGTCCTGTGGCAGAGCTACCTCTCTAGGTATCCTGACTAGTTAGGATGCTATCCACCAATGCTGTGGTTTTTGTACAGTCTGTATTTTTTCTTTGTTCTTTCTCTTTCTTCCTTCTATCTTCTTTCCCCTCCCCTCCCTTCCTTTATGGAAAAAATGAAAGGCTGGATAGCCGCACTCCAAATATTCACCTTTATTGAAAAGTAAAATCAAGGCATCAAAGGTAAGTACAGACTAACTGCACTGCTGTTGACATGTTTCACACTAGGCATGGTGCTTAGTCATACCTCCCTTCCTTTATGGACTCGGGATCAGTTTGCAGTTTAATGGGTCTCTCCTCATACCTCTTGTCCTGACCTCTTCAGTTGTATCGGAATACCTCCCTCTGCCATGGCCACGGCCCCCTTAAGAGTATACTCTCAAAACATTCATGGCTTCAATTCGCCCATTAACTGGTTTAAGGTTTTTCATCATCTCAAATCCCAGAAGACAGACATTGTCTGTCTGCAGGAAACCAGATTTGCACAGTCCTCTGCTCCACGGTTTCTCTCTTCGCACTTTCCAACCTTTTACTCCGCCTCGGCCACTGGGAAAGATAGAGGGGTCTTGATAGCTTTTCGGCGTAACTTACCCTTTACATGCTCCTTGGAAATTGCCGACCCTACAGGTAGATACCTGCTCCTACAAGGTACCCTCTGGGATCATGTGGTTACTATTGTTTCATATTACGCTCCCAATAGATTCCAACACAGATTTTTCTCACACCTATGTAAGGTCGTCTCTCAACACCAAAAGGGAATTCTCCTTCTCATGCGTGACTCTAATATCACTCTGAACTCCACTTTGGATAGACAGTATGCCCAGGGAGCCTCCCCTACTCATGACCCAATGCAAGAGGCTCATATGAATTCTATCTTACAATCCTTCGGCTTAGTGGACGTGTGGAGAGAGCTCCACCCTACTGCCCACGACTACACCTTCTATTCCTATCTGCACGACAGCTTCTGTAGGAAAGACCACATATTCATGTTGTTACAACAACTTCCTCTTGCGTATAGGGTCTCTATTCCCTCCTCTCCCTGGTCAGATCACGATCCCCTGGTTCTGTTGATATCCCTCTCGGGCCTGACCAAGCCTTCCTTTCACTGGAGGATTAATGAATCCCTTCTGACTACTGAAGCCTCTTGTCAACAAATCCTTTCCCACATCAAGACCTACTTCTCTGACATTGTGGGCTCTGTCTCCTCAGCAGTGTCCTTGTGGGAAGCCCATAAGGTCACCATTCGAGGCCACATCATTCAGCTGGCTTCTTTGAAGAGACATGAGAGGGAGCGGTGTATCCTGGAACTGACCTCCCTTTTGGCAGAGGTGGATGCCCACTGGAAGGCACGCACCTCCACTGCACTTAAAACGACCTGCGACACCCTGGCCACAGAATTGGACCTCCTGTCTACCTCCCAGGCCGAGAGGGCCCTTCGGTGGGCCAGACATAAATTTTATACTTGTGCTAATAAGCCTGGACCCATGTTGGCCAGGAAACTTAATTCTGCTGGCAAACCGTATCGGCTTGTAGAGTTCTGGACATGTTCAGGTGGCCTTACTTCTAATCCAGCTCAGATTGTTTCCTATTTTGCGGAATTCCTCTCTTCTTTATATGCCAAACTGGGTCCATTCCCAGTAGACATAGCGGAATCTTTTTTTCGCGATCCTAACCTCCCAACTTTATCTGCTGCCGCTTGTGAGACCCTTAATGCCAGTATATGTGCATCGGAAGTGCTTCAGGTGATTAAGTCCTTGAAATCCTCAACTGCCCCGGGACCTGAAGGATTTTCTGGTCTGTACTACAAGAAATTTTCCCCCCTCCTGGTACCCTATTTGGCCAATTACTTTAATGCATTGAAACAGGGCTCCTTTCCCTCCGCAGATGCCCTCAGAGCACATATAACCATGCTCCCCAAATGGGCGGATGAAGCTTTTGAGCCAAAAGCATTTGGACCTATTTCTCTCCTCAATGAGAACTTAAAAATTTGGGGGAAAATCCTGGGAAATCGTATCAACCAATACCTGAGCCTCCTGATCCATAGGAACCAAGTGGGTTTCTTCCCAGGCAGGCAGCCGGGGCGACAACGTCCGGAAAGTGATCCATCTTATTCATCTTCTCAACCACCGTAAAATCCCTGGCTTTCTCCTCTCCCTAGACATTTACAAGGCGTTCAACTCCCTATCATGGGACTACTTGCGATTCATGTTGAGCCACTGGGGGTTTCGAGAAGCCTTTTTTGACATAGATACAAGGCCCTGTATTCGCCCCCGTCGGCCTCAGTCAAATATGCAGGGTTCTTTTCTGCCCTCTTCTCGATTCACAGGGGTACTAGACAGGACTGTGCTCTCTCCCCATTTTTTTTTTATCTTAGCCCTTGAGCCCCTCACACCCACACTTCGTCAGGACCGGAACATAACTTGAGTCCCCTGTGCGGGCCACGAATATAAGTTAAGCCTTTTTGCAGATGATGCACTTTTAACTCTGACCAATCCCATCACTACACTTCCTAACTTGCAGAAAGTTCTCTCTTGCTTTTCACTTATCTCTGGCTTGAGCATTAATTTAGACAAGATGTCTTAAAAGTCAGCAGCTACAGTACGTGTAGCAGCTGGCCTTTATTCTTTTTTTTTTGGGCGGACCTCTGCTTTAAAGACCAAAAAGAGAAAATAGGAATAATCGTTTAGATGCAGCTTTTCATAGATTGGTGAATCTCTGCCCATCTTTACTTCTGAGACACTCTGACTCTCTAAGATGCCCTTTTTATATTCAATCACGTTACTGACCTATTGCAAATTAACCAAATTAGTTGCAAAATGTTCTACCAGCGTGTTAGTACCACTTAATTTGCCAGCTTTTTGTTGCCCTGTCACAACATTTTTTGAGACTTGTTGCTGCCATCAAATTCAAAATGACCTTTTTTCTTTTTTCTTATACATTTTCCCAGTTTAAACATTTGATATGTTTTCTGTTTTCTATTGTGAATAAAATATGGGTTTATGAGATTTACAAATCATTGCAACTTTGTTTTTGAATTGGGGTTGTATTATAAATATGTGTGGTCTCAATATTTATATTAAATCCTACTTTACATAATTCTTACACGAATATAAAGTTATACTATGAATGGGTTGGCTCCATTTTTGTTGTTTATATTTCAGAGAACAAATATTATCAAAAACGTTGGGGGCTAATGAGGATCTCATCCAAAGCCCAAAACCATATAGATATTGGACATCAGTAGTCGCCACACTTATCTCAATATTTCAGTTAACATTGCACCTAAATCTCAGAGTTTGTATTGTGGCCATCCTGGAAGCTATGAATATAAATGAGGCTATCAAGGCAGCTGTGATGAATTTCTTATTTCAGACAAAGAAATTGATTCTGTGACATGGGAAATTTATAGATCCCCCTTCGGTCAAAGGAATGGGTACACATGATAAATTCGACCACAACAGTTAGAGTGATACACAGGGGATTATTTATGAAAAGGCAAATCCACTCTGCACTACAAGTGCACTGCAAGTGCAGTCGCTGTAGATCTGAGGGAAACATGCATGAAAAATAAAAAACAGCATTTTAGCTTGCACATGATTGGATGATACAATCAGCAGAGCTTCCCCTCATTTCAGATCTTCCCCCTCAGTCGCTGTAGATCTGAGGGGAACATGCAAGGAAAATAAAAAACAGCATTTTAGCTTGCACATGATTGGATGATAAAATCAGCAGAGCTTCCACTAATTTCAGATCTACCCCTTAGATTTAGAGTGACTGCACTTTCAAGTGCACTTGCAGTGCAAAGTGGATTTGCCTTTCGTAAATAACCCCCTTAATGTACTATGCAGCTGTTCTCTACTATAAATCTCATGACCTTGTATGGTGATGTGGTGGTTTGCCTTGTAAAGTGACTCTGTTGGATGGATCTTATTTTACCTAATAATGTCATCTTTGTTTAACCACTTCAGCCCCGAAAGAATTGGCCCCTCATGGGCCAGAGCACTTTTTACAATTTGGCACTGCGCTGCTTTAACTGGTAATTGCGCGGTCATGCAATGCTGTACCCAAACAAAATTTGCGTCCTTTTTTCCCCACAAATAGAGATTTCTTTTGATGGTATTTGATTGCCTCTGTAATTTTTATTTTTTGTGATATAAACGGAAAAAAACAGAAAATTTTGAAAAAAATATATATATTTTCCACTTTTTGTTACAAAAAAAAATCCAATAAACTCAATTTCAGTCATACATTTAGGCCAAAATGTATTCAGCCACATGTCTTTGGTAAAAAAAAAAAATGTCAATAAACATATATTTATTGGTTTGCGCAAAAGTTATAGTGTCTACAAACTAGGGTACATTTTCTGGAATTTACGCAGCTTTTAGTTTATGACTGCCTATCTCATCTCTTGAGGTGCTAAAATGGCAGGGCAGTACAAACCCCACCCCCTCAATGACCCCATTTTGGAAAGTAGACACCCCATGGAATTTGCTGAGATGCATGTTGAGCCCATTGAATATTTTATTTTTTTGTCACAAGTGATTGAAAAATGACAAAAAAAATAATTACAAAAAGTTGTCACTAAATGATATACCCCATTTTGGAAAGTAGATACCCCAAGCTATTTGCTGAGAGGCATGTTAAGCCCATGGAATATTTTATATTTTGCCACAAGTTGCGGGAAAATTACAAACTTTTTTTTTTTTTTTTTTGCACAAAGTTGTCACTAAATTATATATTTCTCAAACATGCCATGGGCATATGTGAAATTACACCCCAAAATACATTCTGCTGCTTCTCCTGAGTACGGGGATACCACATGTGTGGGACTTTTTGGGAGCCTAGCCGTTTACAGGACCCCGAAAACCAATCATCGCCTTCAGGCTTTCTAGGGCGTAAAATGGTGATTTCACTTCCTCACTACCTATCACAGTTTCGGAGGCCATGAAATGCCCAGATAGCACAAACCCCCCCCAAATGACCCTGTTTTGGAAAGAATACACTTCAAGATATTTGCTGAGAGGCATGTTGAGTCCATGGAATATTTTATATTTTGCCACAAGTTTCAGGAAAATTAATAAATTTTTTTTTTTTACACAAAGTTGTCACTAAATGATATATTGATCAAACATGGCATGGTTATATGTGGATTTACACCCCAAAATACATTCTGCTGCTTCTACTGAGTATGGGGATACCACATGTGTGGGACTGTTTGGCAGTCTAACCGTGTATAGGACCCCGAAAACCAATCACCGCCTTCAGGCTTTCTAAGGGCGTAAATGTTTTATTTCACTCCTCACTGCCTATCACAGTTTCAGAGGCTATGAAATGCCCAGATAGCACAACCCCCACCCAGATCACCCCATTTTGGAAAGTAGACACCCCAATATATTTACTGAGAGGCATGCTGAGTATTTTGCAGATCTCGCTTTTTGTCACAAAGTTTTAAAAATTGAAAAAAAGAAAAAAAAAAAACATTTTTCTTTTCTTTCTTCATTTTCAAAAACAAACAAGAGCTGCAAAATACTCACCATGCCTCTTAGAAAATACCTTGGGGTGTTTACTTTCCAAAATGGGGTCATTTTGGGGGGGGGGGTTGTGCTATCTGGACACTTCAGGGCCTCCATAACTGTGATAGGTAGTGAGGAGTAAAATCACAATTTTACACCTTTAGAAAGCCTGAAGGTGGTGCTTGGTTTTTGGGGTCCTGTACGCGGCTAGACTCCCAAAAGGTCTCACACGTGGTATCCCCGTACTCAGGAGAAGCAGCAGAATGTATTTTGGGGTGTAATTCCACATATAACCATGCCATGTTTGAACAATATATCATTTAGTGACAACTTTGTGTAAAAAAAAAAATTGTAATTTTCCCAAAACTTGTGGCAAAATATAAAATATTCCACAGGCACAAGATGCCTCTCAGTAAAAGTGTCTACTTTCCAAAATGGGGTCATTAGTGGAGGCTTTTTGCTATCTTGACATTTCATGGCCTCTGAAACTGTGATAGGTAGTGAGGAAGTGAAATCACCATTTTACGCCCTTAGAAAGCCTGAAGGCGGTGATTGGTTTTCGGGGTCCTGCACACAGCTAGGCTCCCAAAAAGTCTCACACATGTGGTATCCCCTTACTCAGGAGAAGCAGTATGTATTTTGGGGTGAAATTTAGTGACATTTAGTGACGACTTTGTGCAAAAAAAATTGTCATCTTCCCAAAACATGTGGCAAAATATAAAATATTCCATGGACTCAGCATGCCTATCAGCAAATAGCTTGGGGTGTCTACTTTCCAAAAAGGGGTCATTTAGGAGGGGGTTGAACTGTCCTGGCATTTTATGCACAACATTAGAAGCTTATGTCACACATCACACACTCTTCTAACCACTTGAAGACAAAGCCCTTACTGACACTTTTTGTTTACATGAAAAAATATTTTTTTTTGCTAGAAATTTTCTTTGAACCCCCAAACATTATATATATTTTTTTAAAGCAAGGGCCCTACAGGTTAAAATGGTGGGTGTTGCAATTTTTTTTTCACACAGTAATTGCGTAGAGATTTTTCAAACATATTTTTTTGGGAAAAAAAAAACACTTTTTAATTTTAATGCACTAGAACACACTATATTGCCCAAATGTTTGATGAAATAAAAAAGATGATGTTATGCCGAGTACATGGATACCAAACACGACATGCTTTAAAATTGCGCACAAACGTGCAGCCGCAGCGGCGACAAACTACATACATTTTTAAAAGCCTTTAAAATCCTTTACAGTTTACCACTTTAGATTTAGAGGGAAGGTCTACTGCTAAAATTACTGCCCTCAATCTGACCTTCAAGGTGATACCTCACATGCATGGTGCAATTGCTGTTTACATATGACACTAGAAGGACGCTTGTGTTCACCTTTACGCGTGGGCATGGGGGGACAGAGGTGTTTTTTTTATTATTATTATTTATTTTGCTTTTTTTTTTTCAACTGTTCCATTAATTTTTTTAATTGTTTTTAAATCATTTTTATTGTTATCTCAGGGAATGTAAATATCCCCTATGATAGCAATAGGTAGTGACGGTTACTCTTTTTTGAAAAAATTGGGGTCTATTAGATCCGATTAGATTAGACACCAAGATCAGTGTGATAAAATGCTTTCCCAACTTCCCAATGGCGCTGTTTATATCCAGCGAAAACAAAGTCATGAAATGCTCGTAGCTTCCGGTTTCTTAGGCCAGAGAGATGACTGGAGTCATTCTGGTCTCCGATTAGCTCTATGGTCAGCTGGCAGAACCCCCGGCTGCATTCTCGGGTTCCCTGTTGGGACAGGGGAGCCCGAGAAAATGATGGCAGATGTCTACTACATCTTTTACTGCTTGTAAAAGCCATCTAGAGGCTAATTAGCCGCTAGGATTGCTTTTAGATGAAAGCTAAGCGCTGGCTAAAAAGAATGATACCAAGATGATACCTAAACCTGCAGGCATCATTCTGGTATAACCACTCCAAGTCCAACAACATGCCAGTACGTTGCTGGTCTTTGTTGGGCATATATTGCAATGTTCTTTTTTTCATGCAGCCTGTGGGCTGAACAAAAAAAGAGATTGATCGGTGGGTATGCCCACCATTAGAATACTGCCCTTCATCCACCCACTTCTAATGATGCACCATTTTTTTTAACTGTGGTGGTGAAATCACCTTCTACAGCGCTGGAGTGGCTGATTTATGTATCTTGAGAGCAAACGCTGTTGCTGTCAAGACAAATAAATCAGTGCTGCAGCTGAATGGCGTGCCTGAAAAGCAAACAATGGTAACGATAAAACATTAACTTAATAAAACAACTGGATTTTTTTAGCGCAATCTGTGCTTAAAAAATATGCCGAAGCATGGGGGCAATCCACCCCTAATGTTAGGAGCAAATTGCTCCTCCACCCCTGCCCCCATGCTTCGGCATATATGCTCTTTTTTTTAAACTGTGGTGGTGAAATCACCTCCTACAGCGCTGGAGTCACGGCTTTACGTATCGTGGGAGCAAACGCTGTTGCTGTCAGAATAAACAATCCCGTGCTGCAGCTGAATGGCGTATCTGCTAAGCAAATGATGGTTAACAATGAAACAAAGTAACATTACAGTATAACAGTAAGACATACCATACCTGCAAAGCAAATACAATAAAACATAGTAAAAATAAAACATTACAGTTCTAAAATACAGGAACAATAGAGAGAGAACAATGGATATAGAACAATAGAGAGCGAACAATAGAGTGGACAATAGAGAGCGAACATAAGAGAGAAAAATAGAGAGGGAAGAAAAATAAAACCACAACTTTTTTTGGCTTTTTTAAAATTTTTTTGTGTTTTTGTGTGTTTTTGTTTTGTTTTTTTGTACTTTTATATAAGCTGTAAACTGTAAACTTTCAAGATTAGGGTCTCTCAAAATGTGATGGCCATCTCATCTTTCGAGACCCTGTGTAAGTGGGCCCTAGGACTGTGCAATGCTGTACCCTATGCTAATACTCCACTAGTGTGTGGACCGTTTGCAACAGTCACCGATGCAGAGACCAGGTTGGTCAGGACAGGAGGGACAATAAAAGCCGGTGTCACGCCTAAATCCGTGTTTTCTGCAGACATGATATCCTCTTTAGGGATTTCCTTGGGTAGGGGTACCAGGGAAGATATACGGAAAATGCCTCTCATGCAACTGGCTCAATGCATTTGCATTGGGAAGGTGGGCCACAGCACCGTCTGGAAACAGAAGGGCTGTGATGATATCTTCCTGGAATTTAAGGAAGGATCCAGTTCATCCTGAAGCTTTGTATAGCACATAAGCATTCAGCAGAGCCAATTGGAATAAATATACAGACACTTTTTTGTACCAGCGTCTGTACCAGTCACTGTAGGAATTTGGACAGTCGTATCTGCGTGAAGGGGGGACAGAACGAAAACATTCAGTGTATCCCTCTACTTCACTGCTAACAAATTATTACATTTCAGCAGGCTCTCTCCCCCCATCTAAGTCGGGACTCTACAAGCCGTTGGGGTAGCACCAGCGATTAGATCGCACATTGCCACATGCGGCAATTCCACAATCAAAAAGGTCAATAAAAAGTGTCATGCTTGTGTAATAACTGTCCACGTAAACAAGTGGTACCCCTTTCAGAATAAGGGTGACACCAAGTCCCACACACTGTTACCAGTGCTCCCTATGTAGTCTGGGCAGTTCTCGGGCTCCACGTGACTATCTCTTCCCTCGTAAACCATAAAACTATATGTATAGCCTGTTGCCCTGTCACAGAGCTTATACAGCTTGACCCCATATCTGGCACGCTTGCTGGGAAGATACTGTTTGAAAGACAAGCGCCCAGAAAACTTAATCAGGGACTCATCAACGCAGACAACTTGATTGCGAGTAAACAAGGCTGAAAACTGTTGGTTGAAGTGGTTTACGAGGGGCCGAATTTCGTGGAGCCGATCATATCCAGGGTCACCCGAGGACGACAGAGTTCATTGTCATTGAAATGCATGAACCGCAAGATCTGCTCGTATGGTGTCCTGGTCACAGAGGCAGAGAACACAGGCATTTGGTGAATTGGGTTAGTGGACCAATGTGACCGCAACTCACTTTTTTAAACTATGCCCATGAGGAGGGATAGGTCCAGAAAGGTTTTAAATTCAGAGACCGTGATAGGTCCCCAATCTCTGGCAAGGGTCAACTGGGGATTAGCGGTGATGAATTGACCTGCATACAAATTGCTTTGGTCCACAACAGATCTATAGAGATCTTCCGTGAAAAACAGTGAATAAAAATCAAGTGACGTAAAATCAACTATTTCCACCTGAATTCCGGGTTGTCCAGTGAATGGGGGAAGTGCGGGTGCTGCAGAAGTGGTGGGCTCCCAATTCGGATTGGCAAATGCAGCAGGAAGGGCACTATAGGCTCAACGGCCTGTGTTTGTCTTCTTGGTGGCTGCGGGACTCTACTTGTGCTAGCCATGTCACTAGGGGTGCAACGGATCGTCATTGATCCGTTATCCGTACGGATCAACCTCCGCGGATCAGGACACCCGTGATCCGCGGAGCGCTCTGTGGCCTCGGCCATAGGAAAGGCCGCGGCTTCGGCCTAGCTCCGGAGCGGTGGCCATCTTGGTACACCCGGCGGCCGTTTACCACGTGATAGCTCTATCAAATGACGGAGCGATCACTTGTAACAAACCGGCGTCATGTCATGACGCCGGTTCCTCTCTCCCCTCTGTGTACTGATCTGTACAGTGGAGGGGAGAGTTCGGATGTACTCTGCAATGCCCTGCCAATACTCTGCAATGCCCTGCCAATACTCTGCAATACCCTGACAATACACTGCAATGCCCTGCCAATACTCTGCAATGCCCTGCAATACTCTGCCATACCCTGCCACTACTCTGCAATGCCCTGCCAATACTCTGCAATGCCCTGACAATACTCTGCAATACCCTGACAATACTCTGCAATGCCCTGACAATACTCTGCAATGCCCTGACAATACTCTGACATACCCTGCCACTACTCTGCAATGCCCTGCCAATACTCTGCAATGCCCTGACAATACTCTGCAATGCCCTGCCAATACTCTGCAATGCCCTGACAATACTCTGCAATGCCCTGACAATACTCTGCAATACCCTGCCAATACTCTGCAATGCCCTGCCAATACTCTGCAATGCCCTGACAATACTCTGACATACCCTGCCACTACTCTGCAATGCCCTGCCAATACTCTGCAATGCCCTGAAAATACTCTTCCATACCCTACCAATACTCTGCAATGCCCTGACAATACTCTTCCATACCCTGCCAATACTCTGCAATGCCCTGACAATACTCTTCCATACCCTGCCAATACTCTGCAATGCCCTGACAATACTCTTCCATACCCTGCCAATACTCTGCAATGCCCTGACAATACTCTGCAATGCCCTGCCAATACTCTGCAATGCCCTGCCAATACTCTGCAATGCCCTGACAATACTCTTCCATACCCTGACAGTACTCTGCAATGCCCTGACAATACTCTTCCATACCCTGCCAATACTCTGCAATACTCCGCCAATACTCTGCCATACCCTGCCAATACTCTTCCATACCCTGCCATACCCTGCCATACCCTGCCAATACTCTGCCATACCCTGCCAATACTCTGCCATACCCTGCCAATACTCTTCCATACCCTACCAATACTCTGCCATACCCTGCCAATACTCTGCCATACCCTGCCAATACTCTGCCAATACCCTGCCAATACTCTGCCAATATAACCGCCAATACCCTGCAATACTCTGCCATACCCTGCTAATATATTATTACAGTGGGGGAGATTGTGGATATTACAGTGGGGGAGATTGTGGATATTACAGTGGGGGAGATTTTTTTTATTGATCCGAAAATTATCCGAACCGTGACTCCTGATCCGAGGAACGATCCAAACCATGAGTTTTTTGATCCGTTGCACCCCTACATGTCACCAAGTGTTACTGTAGTGCTGGGTGTAGGACCAGTATGTACTAGGCCGCTGGTGCTTGCCAGTTCACCATAAGGATGAACGGGACTAGTACTGGCTCTCTGCTCCATGCAAGAGCCCAGTGGTTCTTGAACCTCAACAACAGCAGAAGAACGGCCTGACCTTGCCAGGGACCACTGGTCGTCAGAGCTATCTCTCAGGGTGCCGCTGCTGTCTACCGGTCCGTATTCTGAGCCTGAATCTGACAGATGGGTGACTTCCTCTTCACTCTCATCTGTCAGGATTAGAAACATGTAGGCCTCTTCACTAGTGTACCTTCGATTGGACATTTTGGCCTCTAAATTTACTGGTACACTAGTGTGACTCACAGTAAAAAAAAGAGCAGCGACTGCTTCAGTTGCTACCAAAAAAACTGTAATGCCCTGTACACACAATCGGACATTGATTGGACATTCCAACAACAAAATCCATGGATTTTTTCCGACGGATGTTGGCTCAAACTTGTCTTGCATACACACGGTCGCACAAAGTTGGCGGAAAATCCGCTCGTTCTGAACGCGGTGATGTAAAACACGTACGTCGGGACTATAAATGGGGCAGTAGCCAATAGCTTAATTTATTCTGAGCATGCGTGGCACTTTGTGCGTCGGATTTGTGTACACACGATCGGAATTTAACCCATCAGATTTTGTTGTTGGAAAATTTTATATCCTGCTCTCAAACTTTGTGTGTCGGAAATTCCGACGGAAAAAGTCTGATGGAGCCCATACACGATCGAATTTCTGACAACACAATCTGATGCCACTTTTTCCGTCGGAAAATCCGACCATGTGTACAGGGCATTGGTGTTCACAGGGATCAGGCCTGATTCTGCTAACGCTGCAGTTATGTGTGTTGTGTATTGTAAGTGACAGTGATTGATCGATACTGCACTTGGGTGGGCTGGGCGGAGGGGCTAAACACAGGTGCTAGCAGGTATCTGGGCTGATCCCGCTAACGCTGCGTTTTTGGGAACCCTAAACTATTGGAGACGCTAATATAGTTCTGATCAGATCAAAGATATTATTATTATTATTATTTAAGGTATTTATATAGCGCCGTCAATTTACGCAGCGCTTTACATATATATTGTACATTCACATCAGTCCCTACCCTCAAGGAGCTTATAATCTAAGGTCCCTAACTCACATTCATACATACTAGGGCCAATTTAGACAGAAGCCAATTAACCTACCAGCATGTCTTTGAAGTTTGGGAGGAACTTGGAGTACCCGGAGGAAACCCACGTAGGGACAGGCAGAACATGCAAACTACAGGCAGGTAGTGTTGTGGTTGGCATTCGAACCAGGGACCCTTTTTACTGCTAGGTGAGAGTGCTACCCACTACACCACTGTGCCACCCATATATCGATCCGTTCAGACACTATGCTACTAAGGGAGGTGTATGGTGCTTGCGTGAGTGTTAGTGCTACTCGCACTAATCTGACGCTGCCTGGGGCGACGCAGACCCCAATTGACGCTAAAACCTAACTGATATCACCTGCCGGGTGATCAGGGGTTAAACCTTTTATTAGGTAATGTACGGTGGGTGCCCTGACGCTATAAAAAAATAACTAACTAACCAGCGTCACCCGTGACACTAATATGGTGATCACTGGTGATATGGGGTGATCAAAGGGTTAAACTTTTATTAGGGGTGTTTAGGGTAGGTCTCTAGACCTATCTAGGCCTACTACTAAGTACCCCAACACTGATTATTGTCACAAATGACACCAGTACAGTGATCAAAGAAAAATATGAACACTGCACTGGGTGACACTATGACAGGGAGTGAAGGGGATAACTGGGGGGGGCAATCGGGGGTGACAAGTGTACCTACGTGTACTGGTGTTAGTGCAGTGTTGGTGCAACTTACTGTGAGATGTCTTCTCTCCTCTCCCTGGAATAAAAAGAGTTCCACGAGGGGAGATGACATCACTTACCCTGCCTTTGTTTACAGTACAACTGTGGCGGCTGGTTCAGAACTGGTTATAAAAAAAAAATATATTGAGTATTTTGAGCCTTATTCTGAGTCCGAATATTCTGACTCTGATTCAGAATAGAGAGGGAAATGGTTAAAAGCCATCAGTTTCTCTTCACTTCCTGTACTGCAGACACAATAAGAAGTGAAAGCAAATCAAAGTGAGGGTAATACTTCTCTTAGACAATTGTCACCAGAACAGGTGTCTTCATTTCATACCCTGTTTCCCCGAAAATAAGACCTAGCGTGATTGTCGGTGATGGCTGCAATATAAGCCCAACCCCCCCAAATAAGCCCTAGTTAAAGTCCTTGTAGGTCTTATTTTCAGGGTAGGGCTTATTTCCGGGGAAACAGGGTAGGGCTTATTTGGGGGGTAGGGCTTATATTGCACCCATCAATCACACTAGGTCTTATTTTCGGGGAAACAGGGTATATAGGGGTGCATTTACTAAAGGCAAATAGACTTTGCACTTTGCAAGTGCAGTTGTAACTCCGCAAGTGCAGTTCATCCAGTAAGTGCTTAGTAAATGAGGTAAAGCCTCACGTTGCAAAGTATATCTAATCACATTCAAAGAAAATTTAAAAAACAGCATTTTTGTTTGCACATGATGATGGATGATGGAAATTGGCAGAGCTTTCCCTCATTTACTAAGCTCAGGAGCAACTGCACTTGCAGAGGTGCAACTACATTTGCAACGTGCACAGTCTGTTTGCCTTTTGTAAATCAACCCCTATAGTGGATACACAAAGACACATGGGGGTTATTTACGAAAGGCAAATCCACTTTGCACTGCAAGTGCACTTGGAAGTGCAGTCACTCTAAATCTAAGGGGTAGATCTGAAATGAGTAGAAGCTCTGCTGATTTTATCATCCAATCATGTGCAAGCTAAAATGCTGTTTTTTTACTTTCCTTGCATGTCCCCCTCGGATCTACAGCAACTTTACTTCCAAGTGCACTTGCAGTGCAAAGTGGATTTTTTTTTAGTAAATAACCCCCATAAGGAAGTAAATGTGACGGTGGGCCCCATAAAAATATCTATATTTACACATAAGCAGTGGCGACTCTAGGAACAATATATAGGGGGAGCACATAAGATACCACAGTCAAAACTGGGGGGCACTAATAATTTTCACCACTAAATCATACCACTGAAAAAAACGAAATAAGTATGTATAAAAAAGATTACAAAATATAAGAGTAATGTATGAAATGATACCTTTTTATTGTACTAACCTAACACTTAAAAGACAAGCTTCTAAGAGTTTTCCTTTCTTCCTCAGGTATTGCGTCAGACCTGAGAAAGAGAGGACATCTTTCAAAAGCTTTTCTTTATAGTTTAAAGCAATTTTAGCAAATACCAGGGCTGTGTTCATAATCCACTATGTTAAATATGCCACCAAGGAAGACCAATGAACAGACCCTGGGTGTTTGTGCGTGTGTAACTATCTAATACTAAGTACCATCATGTACCAATTTTACACAGCCAGCCACATTACACAGCTTCTGGAGCTCTGGCCCCCTTTACATTACACAGCATCTCCACCTCTGGCCCTCTTTACATTACACAGCCCCTTCTATATTACACAGCCCCCTGCACATTACATAGCCCCCTGTACATTACACAACCCCTTGCTCATTACACAGCCCCCTGCACTTTACCATACCTGCCAACTTTTGAACTTGAGAATGAGGGACAGTTTATGGAGAAAGTAACAGCAGCAAAAAGTGGGTGTGGAGAAACATGATAGTGGTTAAACAAAACCTGGGCTTCCTTGTACCTATAAAATATGATTTGATTGCTGGGCCACAAGCTGGAGTCTCAAAGATACATATAAACCTCAATCATTTAGAAAATACTTACAGTGTGAACCAACCCTTAGGAAGAGAGAGATTTGAAAGAGGGAACAATCACTGTTATATGGGAGGAAAGATCACTATGGCACATGGAAGGCAGGAAGGATCACTGACACATGGAATTAAGGAAGGAAGGATCACTATGGCACATGGGAGGCAGGAAGGAGGGATCACTGTGGCACATGAAAGGCAGGAGGGATCACTGTGGCACATGGAAGGCAGGAAAGAACACTATGGCACATGGAAGGCAGGTAAGATAACTATGGCACATGGAATGCAGGAAGGATCAATATGGCACTTGGAAAGCAGAAAGGATCACTATGACACATGAAGGCAGGAAGGAAGGATCATTATAGCACATGGAAGGCATAGGGGATCACTATGGCATATGGAAGGAAGGAATACTATGACACATGGAAGGCAGGCAGGAAGGATCACTATGGCACATGGAAGGCAGGAAAGATCACTATGGCAGGGGAGAGATTCATCACCCAAGGCCGGCTGGTCTCCAGAGGCTCAGGCAGTGACATCATGTGCACTTAAAACTCCTGCCCACACAACCCCTTCACAGGCACAGCATTGGCTGCAAGGGGTTGTGGGCGGACACATGGGGAGGAGGTGGAGAAGACCTAGCCTCCCTCCTCTTACATTCATATGGGATGTAGTGAGACTGGGGAGGGGGAGCACAACGGGAAAACACACCCACACCATGCCTCCTGCAGTAACGCTGCCCAATAGGGAGGAAAAACGCTGCGGGCAGCAATGAGCTTGTCAGGTGTGAGCGGACACACCTTTATTTGGGCAAACCCCACCCATGCAGGTCCAAGCTTCATGGCGGGAGTGCGCATTCGCCTAGTTAATACAGAAGAGTTATGTGAAATAGGGGGTGTGAGCCAGTGGTCGCGGGAGGGCAAGGAATAACCTAGGGGGGCAAATGCCCCACCCTTGCCCCCCTGTAGCAACGCCACTGCACATAAGATAAGGAAAGGTAATGTGCAAAATACTTTTGCTCCAAATATTTGTAGCACTCAGCATCAATGTGTACTTCCTGGTTTAATAATCCAAACCATTTGATGGGTGGAAGTTCAAATGATTAGGGTGTTTGGGGGAGGCATTAAGAGTAGAAAGTTGAGTCGTGGTTCTACCAGCAGCCAGATGGGGATGTACAAACACCACATTTGTGATGCTTTGCTTCATGGCTACGGCACAAATGATACCCTCTGTTGTGTTCAGCAGGCAGTAATGTCACCAGACGCAACTCATTCAAATGAATGGGGCCATGTCGCAACCACATGCAATGGTGCAGTGGTGTGGGCTTTACAGGTAAAACAGGTGGTGAGGAGATGACATAATGCGTCCGCAAACACCTGTCAAATGCCCTCTGAAAAGCCATCTGCTCGGACGCAAATGTGAATGAGCCCTAACAGTCTACATACTTGTTTTTCCTTTCTATATGAGATCCAAGTACTTTATAAAAGCTTGTCAGCACCATGCAGCAGGGTCTGGAAGGATAGTTTAAGGTTATTAATAAAAATGTGTCCCCTCCTGTGCAGACCACAGACATATACAGTTCTTAATAAGCTGCTTTACTACAGGATTTCCTCTATAAGGACTCAGAGGACACGTACGCTGCACTGGCGGTACATGTCCTCCTTATAGAGGAGACCCTGTGGCATAGAATACCCTTGATCCCTGTAGCATGGTTAAGCTGCTGCTGCTCATATCTTTGTAGGATTTTTTTACATATCAATAACAGATTATCCCTCCTTGATATATAAAAATGCTGCAATTGAAGTAGTAGAAAGAGACCTTATATGGAGTGAAATACATTTATTTAAAACAAATGAAGCTGCATCAGTGGAGCGGTAGGGTGGTCTTCACAGAGGAAGCCTTACGTTTCTGTTCTTACTCATCTTTTATGGTATTTATTTTCACATTTCCTCAGAGGAAGTGGTTTTTTGGTCAGCTACTCTTAGGTTTTTTTTTTTTTTTTTTTTGTATTTACACATCTTTCACAAGTGGTAATGAATATATCATGGATTGTAGGCTGGAAATAGAATACATGTAAGCTGCATTTTTTTAGCATGTGTCTCCTAGTATGTATCACATCCTCTCACCAAATATCCTTATCTTGAGCTATCGTAGCTTCTGATACACACACCTACTTATCTATCTATGTTTCTATCTGCACGTACATGTTGGTGAAGGTTTCCATTTATCCAGGTCATGCTGTAACTATAGCAGAAAGAGGAGTCAGCAATGGCAGCTTCCACATTTCTCTCAGATAAGCTTACCTTTAAAACCAATTCCAGCTCTGTGTTCAATAATACATACATCATTAAAGAAATGTACGTTCCTGAAATAAATTGGAATTAGCCTTTTCCAACTCATGTACAACAGAGCTCAGACTGGGAAAGGGAGAAGCAGCACAAAGAGACAACCAGTCATACTACAGTGCTCATGTGCTAACAAGGGACATGTTGATAGGATGAGGTAGCAGAAGGATAGAGATGAGCTCGCATGTCTGCTACTTAAAGAATAAGTAAAGAATTCATACATACCGGTACATATACTTGAGTACAGCATGTTATTTAATTTACGCATCTTTTATTCTTGGAATTTTATGAAAGTTATTGCCGTCTCTATTCACATTTTCCATGTTAGAATTCATGATATGTCAATGCCCTTTTCTTTGTACGCAATATTTCCAATAAAATCAAGTTTGAAAAAATAAGTATAACTAAAGGAAAAAAGGTGTTTTTTGGATAGAGTGGAGATGGATTAGAACACCTGTCAGGTTTTTATTGCTGTCTGTGCCCCCAATTAGGGAGATTCACCCTCTCTATTTGTCCTGTTTACCATTATCATTGAACGTGAAAGTAAAAGAAAATCCCAAATTTTGGGTTGTCCCCAGAAAAGTAATAGAGGGGAAATCCTCCAATGGAGGCACTAGTTCTGGTGACCTGGGGAGTACAGGACACAGATGGCAAACAAACGTTACGGGAGTTATAACCTTCCCCTACTCTATCCCCACACCTGTTAAAAAAAAACACTGCATTACAGAAAGAAAAAAATAATAAAGGATAATACATGAAAAATACTTGCCTTACTCCTGGGTTCTGGACTGCTTTCTGTCGCTGTCATCACTTGGACTCACAGAGGGATAACCTCAGGATCCGAACTCTAGTGAAAGGACTGTAAAAGAGTGTTTTCTTGCTGGATATGGAATCTTCATTTCTCCCAGGATCACAAAAGAAAATCCACTGACGTCACCTTGCCTAGGTGACCCCAACAAAAGTAAATTAAGTACAGGAGTAAGGTATTTTTACCGCTTTCTCCCAAGGGTTTTTTTTTTATTTTTACAATGCAGCATTTTGAAAGCAGAGGGTGGAGGACATTCACATAGGTGGAACTTTCACTGCAGTACAAGATCTGCTGCAACTCCTGCTCTGCCAGTCCCTGTTTTTGTGCATCTGTCTATTTGTCCGGAATTTGGCTTTATAAACAAATATGTATTTTTTCAGTTTTAGCAATTAGACAAAAACAATACAGAAATAGGCTCAAGAACACACAAACATAGATAAAGACATAGAGACACAATAGTGGGCAAAATCCCACGCAGCAGGCCACTAAAATCGGAGAGTACAAAATCCCACGCAGCAGTGCACGGCAGCTAATCAGCCTCTAACTTTAGCTTGTTCAATTAAGCCTTGACAAAAAAAAAATGGAATGTGATTGGCCTCCATGCAGAGCCACTCTAATCCCCGCACTCCCCAGCTCCAGCAAGTCAACCCCTTAGTGTCTTGGTTTAAAGAATTGTATTGAATTGAAGAAGGGAGAGATGACCCAAGAAAGGGACTGCAGGAAGACTGGATATGTGAGAAGGGATGGAGAAATCAAGACTTTCCGCTAATGGGAAAAATGTGGTAGCTAGGCAAATAGGCTCGGTGGGCAACAAAAACAAATAACACAAAAAGGAGAGATAAAAAGAGGAGAATAAGAGACAAAGAGGTAGGAGTAGAGAGAGCAGGTGAGAGTAGAGAAACTCAGATTGGTGGGGTATCTAACCTTGGGAAGAAAAGTCACAGGAGAACCCTAGGAGTTAATAAGCAGGGTCAAAAGGGCAGTCGAACCGCTTCATGTGTACTACTAAACTAGGCCAGTGGGGCAACGGTCAGCGAGGGTTAAACACAAAGGCATGGAACCACTGAGAGTCCTTAAAAAACATCCAGGCCAGCCAACCTGACTGATTTGTCATTATGCATAGCCACCAAATCCTCCATGCGCGTAATATCATTGAGAATCTCAAGCCATTCAGGTAACGTGGGTGCCACAGCAGCTTTCCAGTGTTTAGGTATCAATTGCCTAAGCAGAAAAATTAAAAAACGAAGAAGAGAAGTTTTGGCATTAGACAACGATGGGGGGTAAAAGTGTAAGGAGGGCTAATTTGGGGGAATTGAACACAGACGACTAAGCATAAAGGTTATACAGGCAAAGGAGCCGGTCCCATAGCATTGAATTGGCAGATAAGCCCACCATATATGAAGAAGAGTACCCGGGGAGGAACTGCAGCATCAGCAAGAATCCAAGTGAGATGGAAAAATACGACGCAGTTTGGAGGGAGTGAGATACAACCTTGAGAGTAACCTGAAATTACGTTCTTGGGTTGTATGGGTCATAGATAGATTATGAATAATGATATAAATTTGCCTCCAGTCATCTTCTGTTAGAGTCCAACCAAGTTTCAGAGCCCATTTGAACGTAAAAGGGAGAAGATTGGAAGACAAACGAGTTAATAGAGAATATAACCCAGAGATGGTATGAGTCAGAGGCCAGGAAGAAACGCATAATTGCTCAATCAATGTTAGCGGGCGAAGAATTGTCACTTTTGGTAGAAAAGAATGGTAATAACTTTGGAACTGAAGATAGGTAAACCAAAGACTTCTGGTTTAGCCATGCATGGAAAGGAAACTCGCAAGGGGGAGCAAAGCACCTGCCTCTGAGACATGACAGAGTTAAGGCCTAGAGGGGAAGAAGGTTTGTCCATCACTGATATAAATGGGCCGGACAAGGACAAAAGGGAATAAGTGCAAAGATATTTATGCCAGTAGTCCAACACCATGCTGGCAAAGCAGGACCAGTGAAAGTGCAGTTTGAACTCCACTTTCGGATGTAACAGGAGAAGATGCTATTTCCAGCTGGACCCATTGTTTGTTGGAGGAATGGTGGAAACAGTCTACAACCCCTGGCAAAAATTATGGAATCACCAGTCCCTGAGGATGTTCCTTCAGTTGTTTATTGTTGTAGAAAAAAAGCAGATCGCAGACATGGCCAAAAACTAAAGGCATTTCAAATGGCAACTTTCTGGCTTTAAGAAACACTAAAAGAAATCAAGAAAAATAATTGTGGTGGCCAGTAACAGTTAGATTTATAGAACAAGCGCAGGGAATAAATTATGGAATCACTCAATTCTGAGGAAAAAATTATGGAATCATGAAAAACAAACAAACAAAATAACACTCCAACACATCACTAGTACTTTGTTGCACCACCTCTGGCTTTTATAACTGTTTGCAGTCTCTGAGGCATTGACATAATGAGTGATAAACAGTACTCTTCATCAATCTGGCTCCAGCCTTCTCTGATTGCTGTTGCCAAATCATCTTTGCAGGTTGGAGCCTTGTCATGGACCATTTTCTTTAACTTCCACCACAGATTTTCAATTGGATTGAGATCCGGACTGTTTGCAGGCCATGACGTTGACCTTATGTGTCTTTCTTCAAGGAATTTTTTCACAGTTTTTGCTCTATGGGAAGATGCATTATCATCTTGATAAATGATTTCATCATCCCCAAACATCCTTTCAATAGATGGGATAAGAAAAGTGTCCAAAATTTCAATGTAAACCTGTGCATTTATTGAAGATTTAATGACAGCCATCTCCCCAGTGCCTTTACCTGACATGCAGCCCCATATCATAATTGACTGTGGAAATTTGCATGTTTTCTTCAGACAGTCGTCTGCATACATTTCATTGGAACAGCACCAAACAAAAGTTCCAGCATCATCACCTTGCCTAATGCAGATTCGAGATTCATCACTGAATATGACTTTCATTCAATCATCCACAGTCCACGATTGCCTTTCCTTAGCCCATTGTAACCTTGTTTTTTGTGTTTAGGTGTTAGAGATGGCTTTCTTTTAGCTTTTCTGTATGTAAATCCCATTTCCTTTAGGTGGTTTCTTACAGTTTGGTCACAGATGTTGACTCCAGTTTCCTCCCATTTGTTCCTCATTTGTTTTGTTGTACATTTTCTGTTTTCAAGGCATATTGCTTTAAGTTTTCTGTCTTGACGCTTTGATGTCTTCCTTGGTCTACCAGTATGCTTGCCTTTAACCACCTTCCCATGTTGTTTGTATTTGGTCCATGTTTTAGACACAGCCGACTGTGAACAACCAACATCTTGTGCAACACTGCATGATGATTTACCCTCTTTACCTACATACTAACAAGCAGATTTAATCTGATGCGGGTGTTAGTGTTTGTAATGAAAATTTACAGTGTGATTCCATAATTTTTTCCTCAGAATTGAGTGATTCCATAATTTATTCCCTGTGCTTGTTCTATAAATCTAACTGTTTCTGGCCACCACAATTATTTTTCTTGATTTCTTTTAGTGTTTCTTAAAGCCACAAAGTTGCCATTTGAAATGCCTTTAGTTTTTGGCCATGTTTGTGATCTGCTTTTTTTCTACAACAATAAACAACTGAAGGAACATCCTCAGGGACTGGTGATTCCATAATTTTTGCCAGGGGTTGTACAATATGTGAGAATACTGCAGCCTGATGATATAACTGGAAGTCATGTAAGCCCGTACCCCCATGGGCCTTTGGGCTTCAAACAATCTTGGAGCTGAGCTGTGGAGAGGATGTCCCCCAGATGTCCTCAAGATAAATTTCAAATTTCAATTTGAAAAAGGTAAAGAGATTTTGGAAGCACATCCATTTTATTGCTATTGATATGGCTAAACCAGGATAGCGGCATAGAAGCTCAGGAAGAAAGATCTGCTTTAGTGCGCAGCAGAAAAGGAGCATAATTCAATTCATACAATGAAGAAAGGTCTCTGGGGATCTTAACTTCTAGATACTTCACAGCCGCTGGTTGCCATTAAAACGGGAAAGGAGCCTTGAGGGCTTCAACTTCAAAAGGGGGCAAAGAAATATTTAGTATTTTGGATTTTGTCAGGTTCACCTTAAAGCAGCGGTCATCAACCCTGTCCTCAGGGCCCACTAACAGGTCAGGTTTTATGTATTACCTTGGGGATATGCAGACTAGAATACTGCAATCACTGAGCAGCAAATGATATCACCTGTGATGTATTTCAGTTCTCTTGCAAACCTGGCCTGTTAGTGGGCCCTGAGGACAGGGTTGATGACCACTGCCTAAAGCCGCGTACACACGAGTGGAATGTCCAACAGAAAAAGTCAGACGGAAGCTTTTCATCATCTATTCCGATCGTGTGTAGGCCTCATCGGACTTTTTTTTTTCGAAAATTCTTACGGACCTAGAAAATGAACATGTTCTAAATATTTCCGACGGAACCAATTCCTATCGGGAAAACCAATCGTCTGTATGCTGTTCTGACGGACCAAAAACTATGCATGCTCTGAAGCAAGTACGAGACGGAAGCTATTGGCTACTGGCTATTGAACTTCCTTTTTCTAGTCCCGTCCTAAGTGTTGTACGTCACCGCGTTCTTGACGGTCGGACTTTGGTCAGACTTTGGTTTGACCATGTGTAGGCAAGACCGCTGGAATGGAGAAACCTTCGGAGTTTATTCCTACGGCAAAACCGGTCGTGTGTACGCGGCATTAAAGTTACTATGATGGCCAAACATCTCAAATTCTTTGGAGAAGTAATATAAAGAAAAACATCATCAGCGTGTACTGTTTTGTATTCCACTCCATGGAAAGAAATACCGCAAATAGAGGAGTTGGTATGGGGGGCTTGTGCCAGGTGTTCCATGGTGATCACATACAAGAGTGTGGACAGCCTTGATGTGTCCCATCATAAATCCTGAAAGGAGCCGAAAGAAAACCATTAGTGCAGACTTGCACAGAGGGCACAGTGTACAAGGCCATGATTTTGTGTCACCAAAATTAGGCTGACGGAAAGTGTGATATAAGAATCGCCAGCTAAGGCAATCAAATGTCTCTTCGGCATCAACCGATAGCAAGCAAGAGGGAATGTGCAGTTTCCTGAGTGGAATTTGACTTCAAAGCTTAATTACACATATGGATTTTATTGCACAGCGTTGCATTGGTCTAATTTGGATCAATGTAAGTATGCATATGCCATACCTGTGGGACCATTGTGGAAGCAGAGAATTACTGTAGTAGACATCACTACTACAGTGAACGTCGCTATCTTCCGTTTCCTGTGTCAAGTGACTGCACTGCTACATAGTAACCACAGGGAGTGCGTTCACTGATCGGATGAGGTGGGGATCGTGACACCACTGCCCCACCTCTCCACCTCATCCAATCAGAGAACACCTTGCATGCATTGAGAAAAATGCAAGACGTTCTATGAATGGTGCTTATGCTCCCCCCACTCCCGTGGTTACTATGCAGCAGGGTACTATGTAGTGACCATCCCCCTGTGGTTACTATGCAGCAGGGCCTGTGATTCGGCACGAAACCCAGAAGATAGCAGTGATCTCTGGTAGTAGCAGCGACTATTACAGCGATCCTTAGCTTTCACAGCGTGCACCAATATGACTATGCAGAAAAGGCCAAACGTGGAGTTCAGCTTTAAAATCATTGTATTGTTAAAAGCATATTGTAAAAAAATTACATGCAAATATGACAATAATTATTAAAACTATCCAAATACAGATGTCTTTATTTTAGGGATAGTTTTGCTTTAAGAAAAATTACTACAACAATGAAAAAGGCATACATAGAAAAAAGAGATCTTTGTATAGATTAGCCTGGAGAGGGTGGTTACTAGGGGTGCGCATCTTCACTGGTCTCACAATTCGATTCGATTATCTGGTCAACGATTCGATTCCGCGATGCATCACGATGCATCACGATTACTGATGAGCTTCCACTTCCGCTTCCACCCTGCAATGTTCTGGGAGACATCACAGTTCCCAAAAGATTGCCCGGCTATGCAGGAAAGCGCAGTTAGACATGCGCACCCGGCTGTGAAGCTGCAAGCTGTCACAGCTGGATGCCCACAGTAGTATTGCCAGCGCTGTGGACAGGCAGGGGAGAGAAGGGAGGGTTTGGGTGGCCACGTCGCTGGATTGTGGGACACGTGAGTGTCTATTTATTGAAAGTCAGAAGATACACTTTTTTTGTAGCTGCTGACTTCTAATAAACAAAAAATTGACTGGAACTCCGCTTTGAATTAAAAATAACCTCACTCCCTTAAAAAGTGCACTAATCCGGTGCACTACAGGGTACAGAGATTCACACACACTGCTGCTGGGAGGTCAGAAGGGATAGAATCCACAGATGACAAACATCCCTGTGAAATTCCCTGTACTGTCTCTGTGCCGACCAGTGGCAGCTGGTGCTCCAAATTTTTTGGGGGGCGCAAACAAATTGAAAAATACTGAACCTCCCCCATCAAATGCAGCCTCACTGTGCCCATCAAACGCAGCCACTGTGCCCAAACGCAGCCCCTTGTGCCCGTCAAACTCAGCCACTTGTGCCCGTCAAACGCAGCCACTTGTGCCCATCAAACGCAGCCACTTGTGCCCGTCAAACACAGCCACTTGTGCCCGTCAAACACAGCCACTTGTGCCCGTCAATCGCAGCCACCTGTGCCCGTCAATCGCAGCCACCTGTGCCCGTCAAATGCAGCCACCTGTGCCCATCAAACACAGCCACCTGTGCCCGTCAAACGCTGCCACTGTGCCCATCAAACACAGCCACTTGTGCCCGTCAAGCACAGCCACCGGTGCCCATTAAATGCAGCCATCACTACCCCCCCCCCCACGATGCACGGGCCAGCATTGGTGCTGACAGTTCCTTGGCATTCCTGTTTGCACCTTCCAGCACACTAGGAGTTAACAGTGGAATGTGCACAGGATTGCCAGGGAACTGTCAGCGGAGCGTGAGGTGTAAGGTTATTGTTTTTCAAGTTACTTTCTTTTAATATATGTTGTGTTACTATGGATGCTGTGCCCCTGCTGTATGTGCTTTTTAAAAAACGATGTCACTTCATACCGAATTTTGCCGTTGTACAATACGATCCCGCTCATGTGACTCCCGGCCCGTCCCGCCCCTCTCCGCTCTCCTCTCACGTGTCTCCTGAGTCCTGACGTCAGCGGGGAATTCTCAGTCCCGCCCGCTGACTATAGTTATCGTATCAGAAGAGAGGCGGGCGGGACTGAGAATTCCCCGCTGACGTCAGGACTCAGGAGAGTGGAGAGGAGAGCGGAGAGGGGCGGGATGGGCCGGGAGTCACATGAGCGGAATCGGATCCTACTACGGCGAAATTCGGTATGAAGTGACATTGTTTTTTTAAAAAGCACATACAGCGGGGGCACAGCATCCATAGTAACACAACATCTATTAAAATAAAGTCATTTTAAAAATACGCTCGGAGCGCTTTCCTGGGAGGGGCGGGGCTAGTAGTCATGACGTCACCCGACATCGATTTTCCGGTCCTTATGCATCGATGCCACATCGGTGCAACGAGTAATTTCAGCACCCCTAGTGGTTACCAAAATCACAAGGCTAGTAATCACATCCTTTTTGTACTTCACTATTTCTTTATCTGTAACAGGATATGAAGTTTATAATATTTACATTGTAAAAAACAGCTGCAGAGACAGATAAAACTCATAACAAATGCTAAAAACATAAGCAAAGGTACCCCTGCAAAGTTTTATACAGATTTATATGCAGATTGTTGGTTTATGTAGAAGACCTCGGCCACCCAGAAAATATGCAGTAAATAATATGCAAGAAATGGTAAATATGTATCTGCAAAGAAGAATATTGACACTACAGCCTCAAGAGCCCCCCCCTGCAAACCATCACTTCCACTATGACTATTCCAACCAGAAAGTAGCAGTCAGCTTCCACCTTTCACTCAGCTATACATACAGGGTAGAAAATGATTAAAACTCCTGTTCGGTTTATTTTTTGTTCAAAGAGCACTAAGAGAATAAACAATCGCACATCCAAAATCATTTTGGGACATAGGCAGGTTTAAAACAACACAGCCACACAGAGAAATATATATACAAGCAGGTAGCAATGCAAGCATAGACTCTCCAATGCTGATGGGGACTGGCAGTAACCAATTATCAGTTGGTTCTATCAGTAACAGTAAATAACTTTTTTCTGGTGGTAGAGTAAGTAGAGCTGAAAGAATAGGGGCACAGGGGATACAAGGACAGGGTAAAAGAAAAGGGGGAGAGGGTTGGTGTTGATGGAATAATTAAGGAACAGGGCAAAGAGAAACCCACGGCAGACCTAGAGGAGACCACTGATCAGAACATGCTCAGTTAAAGCACAACTCAACTGAGAACTATCCATTCGGTGAGGTTGAGGGTTTTCAGATCAGTAAAGAATCTATGTGGAAGGCATGTAGGCATTGTTCCACGGGAACATTTTGAAGCATTGACAGTTTCTCATAACTCATAAACTAGGACTTTAACTTCTGCAAAAGGGATTTACGGGATTTCCACGCCTGGGCCAAAACCTGCCTAGCAGCCAAGATGATGTGTGCCCTGTTGTTTTTGTTTGTCATCAATGTCCCATTGGGGAAATTTCACAAATTCTGTCCCACAGACAATAGAGGAAATATCTTGAATGTAAGGGAAAACCCTGCTTAGCTCTCACTGCAAATGTGTCCTATCCAGAACACCAAGACAAATAGAGAGGGTGAATCAACTAAGCAGGGACATAGACAGTATTAACTCTTGAAACTTTATAAGAATGGTAACCACACACCAAGTGCTCCAGCATCTCCAATAAACTTTTATTGATCCAGGTGGACCATATGAACATCCTCTCAGATCCTCACTCCTGATGTGTTTCACCAAACAAATTGTCTTAGATCAACTGGCTAGAAAAAAGCCCATTGGTTGGGCAAAACTTGTCAGAGAGTGAATATCCAGGTAGCGTTCCCATGGTCTGTCTGAATCAATCATGTATACTGAAAATGCTGAGGCATTTGTGTGCAGCCTCTTATAAAGTTATGGTCTAAGTGGAGAGTGGGAGGGAAGACCTGTTTAGCAACAGAACCCGAGGGTCTGAGACAGGTTTGCTGCCTGTAGATTAGGAACACATTTAATTTTCAGTTGAACTCTTATTGCATTTAAAGATTCTGTGCTATTGATGGTTTTTTTTTTAAATCAATATAAATAGACCACTTAATATTTTAAAAATAGCATCTGCCTTTATTTGAAATAAATATATATATTTTTATATTATAACAGACATCTAATGAACAAAAAAAAATGTATTTCTGAGAGGCAAGCACAGATGTATAATTTTATTAGAAGGCTCAACACCTAAGGCTACGACCATTATTATGTGACATAATGACCAATATTTTCCACATGAAAGCAAATAATTGCTACAAAAACAGTCACATGGCTGAAAATAAATTTAATTATAACAAATAACAGCTGTTCCCTGCAAGTAAACAGGATGCCCCAATGCTCTCTGTATAGGCAATTTTAAACATTGGCATTAAAGTCCATCATTGGAGATGCAGCTGTACTTCCTGAACATCTGCAAAGACTGTCAGGATATAAAGAGAGGCCCCCATTCACCTCCAAATATACAGAGGATTGACCTGTACATACACTGCAATACACAAGATCATATTCAATGCAGTTTAGGTTTTTCACAGTGTATGGTGCACTAACCCCTAGGTTCTTGAGAAGGGCCATTCATCATAGAAGTGAATGAGGGCTGGCTGCTCTGCATTGGGCAACACACTTCAAAATATAAAGTGTGAAGTTTTCTTGCTCTGGAAAAGAAATGTATTCCTTATCTATGATATATTACTACAGTGCTACCACTTTAACATGAAAATTGTCCTGTCCTTGTCATTATGTACTAATAGGAATAGAATGGGGAAAAGAAGATTGAATAGAGTTTTACTGACAGCGTCCATCACAGTTTTCTCAAAATGCTACATGGTTCATTGGTGCAGGTTATGATATTTAATCAAATCTACTATTATATGTTATATCTTGATGGCGTATTTTGCTACCACATACAGCTTACAGCGCCCATAACATTTGGAGGTCTGAGAAATGACCACAGTCTATATCTCTGGTATAACAATTGGGATAGTTTCACAAAAAAGTTGGGCTCCTGCATATATAAGTTAATGTTACTTTTTCTTGCTTTTACTTCAAACATCATTTGATGGGTGTGAAATGCGTACTTCATATTTTTAACAGAACAAAATAACTATATAAAAAGTCAAGATAATATGTACACAGTGCAATCAATACAATTATATAACAAATCAATGCAAAATTACTAAAAACAGGCGATTATTTTACAAGATTTGGGTCTATACTGTTAGAAACAGGAAAAAAATCTAACATTTTGTGAGATGTGGGTATTATCGTAAATTAGACCGAGCATAGTTTGTGCTACATCTATTCTTCACCAAACTGTTTTTATACGCTAAGGTTCTGCCTAATGGTTGGCAGCAGAAAGTGTCCAATATTACCTTTATTAGCCAATACATGTTCTTCTCTTCTTAGTCCCACCCTTCTGCCTGCATACCCCCTGTCCAATATGAATACCCTTAATGGCAAATGAAGAGTCCTAATTGAAAAGATGGGTGCTAGTTTATCAGGGCTTAGTATAGGATATAGGAGCTGGTAACAAAGCAAAATGAAATCAGTGCACAGAGGAGGGATTCATTTTTTTGGGGGGGTGGGGTTCTAGTGAACATAGGCAACAGGCGGCTCTAGGTGTGACATGCTTTCAGGCAGAACCCCTGCTGTTTTTTTAAAGAAAAATGTTAAAAAATTATGATGCTGTAAACAGGGGTTTACTCCCCCCATCATACATCTAAATGCCCACCTTTCCACCTAACAAGTAAAAAAACACCTCTGTACAACACCTTAATTACCATGTTAGGGTTACAACAGAAGATGCAGCAGTGAAATTGGGTTAATGGGTCAGTGTGGAATATAAAACATACAGAACTGCATACAGAAAGGGTCAGTGTGGACTACACTATGGTTAGCACTGCGTACAGAATAATGCATTGTTAAAAATAAAATGTTAAAATAAACCTGTTCAGAATAGGGAATATACAGCACATCATATGGAATGAGGTAGGGCAGAATAGAAAAAATACAGCAAGGCATACACAATAAGGGGATGTGGAGTAAGTAAAATACAGCATGGCATACAGAATAAGGAGGCGTGCAACAGAGAATGAATAACATGGCATATTGATGGTGATGTGAACTGAAGAATGTACAGAATGGTATATGTATAATAGGTTGATTTACTAAAAGTAGAGAGTGCAAAATCTGGTAGAGCTGTGCATGGTAACCAATCAGCTTCTAACTTTGGCTTGTTCCTCTCAGGGAAGACCTGTACAGATAATCAGGGCACTGATTATCAGTGCAGCCCCAACAGTGCCCAGCAGTGACCCCAGTTAGTGCCCATCAGTCATCAGTGATGCCAGTCAGTGCCAAGCAGTGCCACCTATCCGTGCCGCCTATCAGTGTCCATAAGTGCTGCCTATCAGTGTCCATCAGTGCCACCAATCAGTGCTGCATAGCAGTGCCTCCTCATCAGTGCCCCTCAATGCCATCTCATCAGTGCCACCTCATCAGTGCTGCCTATCAGTGGCCATCAGTGCAGCCTCATCAGCACATATCAGTGAAGCTGAAAAAAATACTTATTTACAAAATTTTCTAAAAGAACTAAGAAAAAACGTTTTTTTTTCCAAAATGTGCCAGCTCATCAGTGCCGCCTATAAGTGCCCATCAGTGCAGCCTCATCAGCACATATCAGTGAAGGAGGAAAAACTTATTTACAAAATGTTCTAAAAGAACTAAGAAAAACTTTTTTTTCCCAAAATGTTTTCTTTTTATTTAGCAAAAAATAAAAAACCCAGTGGTGATTAAATACCACCAAAAGAAGGCTCTGTCTCAGAAAAATGATAAAAATGTGTGGAATAGAGACTGTAGAGCATTGCATATAAGGTGTGCAGAAAAAGGAATATACAATTAATATTGTTATTACTACAATACAGGATTTATATAGTGACAACAGTTTTCACAGCATGTTTAATAAAAAAATAAATTTAGATGATACAGTTACAATACAATTCAATACAAGGGGGATTGAAGAGCCATAGCTCATGAAAGCTTACAATCTAAAAGGGAGGGTCAAGTGATACAAAAAAGTAACTACTGTGTGGGATGAGCTGATGGAGAAAATAAAAGTACAGTTTTTTAGGTGGTGTTGGGATAGGATTTTCTTTAGAAATGTTTCTGGGATTGCATGGCATGTGAAATGATTGGTGTGCAGTAAGGAATGTACAGCAAAGTGACGCAGTGCACAGTGATTACAGAATACCTCAGAAATGGCTTACTAATGCTGGTGCTTAGGCTAAACTCATCCAAACCTTCATCAGTGCGGGACCTGTTGTGACTGATCACCTGATTGTCACTGTTACTTGTAAATAAAGAAGCTAGAAGGAAGTTTTTTACTAGTCACATCCTCTGTTCCACTCTACATCAGTCAGAGCCACAGAGGAAGTGAGTAACTGACAACCTCCTCTGTTGGCTTCTATGTTTACAACTGACAGTATTGATAGGGTGAGCTGTCACCCAGGTTGTATTGGGCCAGGCGGCCTAATTTACCTGCTTATAGGCAGGCTGGGCAGGAAAGGATAGAAGGTCTTCCTTGAACTCACTGCCTCTCATCCCTGGAGCCCTGACTGGGCCAACCCCAGTTTGAACCCAGTAGCAACCACAGGGGCTGCTATGGCAGTAATTGGACCGGTCGTTGTAAAGTAGGTACCATAAGATGCAATAGCCTACAGTACCTGCAGCATTACTGCAAACTTTCTAAATTCACCACTAAAGCTCTCTGAATATGCAGATATTGACTGTGAAAGTTAATATTTGTATGGTATAAAGTGGAGTTCCACTCGTTTTGCAGTTTATCAAAAGTCAGCAGCTACAAAAAGTGCTGCTGACTTTTAATAAACACACATTCACCTTTCCCACGATCCAGCGATGCGGCCGCCCGAAGCCTTGGTTCTCTCCTCCGTGCCGGCATCACTAGTGTGGGCACCCGGCTGTGACAGCCTGCGGCTTCACAGCCGGGTGCGCACTGTGCATGCGTGAGTCCCGCTGCGCTGTCCGGAATGGTTGAGCAATCTTTTGGGACCTGTAACGTGTTCCAGAAAATTGCAGGGAGGGAGGGAGAGAGGGAAAGAGGAGGAGTCATCTAGGCGGCGCAAGCGGAAGTGGGAGCTGGGTACCTGTCAAAACTAGGTACCCCCACCCAAAAAAAAAATTACATGCCAAATGTAGCATGTCAGGGGGTTAGGACTCTTTAAAGCAGAAGTTCCACTTTTGGGTAGAACTCCGCTTTAAGGCACGCTCCCTCGCCCCACAAAAGCCCTTGGACCTGTCATGCAAACCCTGAGCACTGCATTGTAGGCAAGGGACATATCTGCTCTCTCCATGTCCTGGAATTTGGTGTGTTTTGGTGGCTACAGTAGCATTTTGAAGAGTTTACCTTCAAGCATTTTCCTCAAAGATGGGGTTGCCTTAACTTCAATAACAATAAATAGTACATACAAATTGTGCAAAAGCAAGTGCTGAAATGTTAATGTAAGTCACTGGGAGAATCACATTTTCAACACATAGCATGAGAAATACTGCCCAGAACTTTTTTTTTTGTTCTAAAAATGTTGTAAACATGTTCTTCTCATGGTATGTAATGCACCACATGAACGTTACTATATAAGGCACTAAATATTTTGGTCAAGTAGTGCCTCAAAAGGCTAGAAATGACGCGCTATATAGCTATGTGCCTTTAATGTGGTTTTTGCTATCCAGCAGCAGTTAAATACTCACCATGAAGTAAGCATAGGAATACAATACAGGCAATGTAAAAAAAAAAACCTCATAAATTATTTAAATAAATAAGAGTCAATATAAAAGTTACATTCAGTTAAATATATCAGTAATAGAATTGGTTTACAAAGGGAAGTTCAGTTATGGTGTTTCCACCCTCAGCAAGAAAAAGGGGACACAGCTTTATGTTGGGACTTACTGTATGCCAACAGATGTGGTGGTTCCCACCAAATCACCTATTTTATCTGGCAACTCTGAGGCAGCTCATATTTGTCTGGATTTTCTTGTTTCCTACTGCCTTCAGTGCCAACTTAATCAAATTAATGGTTACAAAAAACATGACATTTGCACAGGTTCTCCCCAATTTATTACTGTGAAAGTGGAAATGGATTTAAAAAGTTCTTAAGGAAGAAAAAAAAGTGCAACATTGAGATAATTTTGCTCTTTTGGTATTGGTGATTTTCTGTGATTCAATTGAATTTAAGTAAACTACAGATGGTCATAGACAGGCCAACAATTACCAATGCACCTTATTACAAGCTTGACTTGTGATTACTGGGTCCTGTCTGATTTCTTATGAGACAATAAAGGGGAGGTGTAGGTGCACTGCTCAATATTGCTCAGTGATATTTTTGTAACTTTCTGGAAAGTTCCCTGTGAGGGGGCCTGATTCTTCCCCCCACTCATACTTGTCCATGCATTGTTTGTCAGCAGCAACAATGAGACAAAGCTCTGGGTATGCTGCTCATACTTGAAAATTTTGATGGTACATCTTTGCAAGCTCTGTTCTCTGATCAGCACAGTAAATAGCCTGCTTTTTTTTTCTAATATTCTATTTTTCAATAATATTAACAAACTTGAATTGTGGTCATAAAATAGGCTTAAAGTTATGGTCATTGCTGTTCAGTACAGTCTTATGTATATACATTACTCGGCCCCACTTTAAGGTAATGGAATGCATGGTAGCAATCTACATTGCCATTGGGTCACCATCACATCCCAGAATACCCATACAGGGAAACATCAGTACGAACTAAGATACTGAGGACCAGAGCTGGGAAATATGGCTTAAAGTGATTGTAACCCCTTACATATACCCAGTGAAGTGATTGGCCCCAGACGATACACAAAGCTGAAATAAATCCTCCTACACAACTTGTACATGCTTATCTGCAGTCTTCTCTCCTCTACAGCCATTCAAAGTCCAGAATTTATACAGCTTGTCTGAGCTTCCAGAAAGCAGTGTGTGTGTGTGTGGGGGGGGGGGGGGGGGGCTGAAGTTAAACTCTGCAAAGCTCAGTGAGAAGAGCTCTAAAAGCTGATTGGAGGGGAGATATATACCTCCTTTCACACAGCTCACAGGAAAAGAGCTGATGATGTCAGCTTGAGCGCCCTCCCCTGTCACCTTCTAACCTCTTGGTGTCAGGAAAACTTATCAGAAGTGAATTGTGCAGATAGCAGAGGAACAAGGCAGCAGACAAAAATCACCCCTAGTGCTCTGGATTGAGACAGGTACATACTATAGAGGGATGTGCTTTGATCATATTTCATGTCTGGGGTTTACAACCACTTTAACTGGTTCCCGACCGGCCACCGCAGTTATACTGCAGCAGAATAGCTCCCCTGGGCGAGTCGCCGTAGCTGTACGTCGGCCCTTTAAGACGATGTAGGAGGCGCGCGTGCCCGCAGCGTGTGCCTGCAGCGTGTGCCCGGAGCCGATGCGAGTGCCCGGCAGGTGCGATGACCGCCGAGCACCCGGGATCGCTCGTGACAGAGCGAGAACCGGGATCTGTGTGTGTAAACACACAAATCCCGGTTTTCTCAGGGGAGAGAAGACAGATCGTGTGTTCATACTAAATATGTACTAAGTAGAAACACTGATCTCTCTACTCCCCTACTCAGTCCCATCCCCCCTACAGTTAGAACACACCTAGGGAACACAGTTAACCCCTTGATGGCATTCTAGTGTTAACCTCTTCCCTGCCAGTGACATTTATACAGTAATCAGTGCATTTTCATACCACTGATCGCTGTATAATTGTCAATGGTCCCAAAATTGTGTCAAAAGTGTCCAATTTGTCCGCCGCAATATCGCAGTCCTGATAAAGATCACAGATCACCACCATTGCTAGCAAAAAAAAAAAAAAAAATGCCATAAATCTATCCCCTATTTTGTAGACGCTATAACTTTTGCGCAAACCAATCAATATACGCTTATTGCGTTTTTTTTTTTTAATTAAAAATATGTAGAAGAATACACATCAGCCTAAACTGAGGGAAAAAATATATATATATATATATATATATATATATATATATATATATATATATATATTTTTTTTTTTTTACATTTGGGATATTTATTATAGCAAAAAGGAAAAGATATGATGTTTTTTCAAAATTGTCGCTCTTCTTTTGTTTTTCCGACGGACTCAGATATAGAACATGTTCTAAATCTTTCCATCGGAAATGCCGATAGAGTTTAGCCCGTTGGCAAGTCCGCTCGTGTGTATGCGGCATTACACATCCCTCTTTTTCAACTGTGCTGGAAATGTGAAAATTCTATTCAAAAAGCAGTTGTTAATCTGTCCACACAAATGACATATTTGTGAATGCTGACATCATGTTACAGATGACAGCTGCAAAAAGCCCTTACAGCTGTTCAGTTTCCAGTGGAATTAAACTATTCCTAAATACTACTATTAGACACTTAACGTTATCACTCATATTTGTTAGCTTGTTTTGTATTTTAGCTGTTTCTGTTTCTCAGTGACAAATGTTTACTGAATACGCTTAAATTATGAATTTAAATTTGCAGTCTTCATTCACATTAAATGGATACATTTTCTGTGGGTGTATTTTAGACCAAAGTAGACCTAAACCCTGCCCTTCGGCCACAAGATCCTACATGAAAAGTCTGTTCATCTGGTTAGATCTTTGAGATATGAGTAGACCCGAGGTAACATGTAGTCAGATATCATTCATATGTCGGATTCCCATCATGTTTAGACCTTTCCCTGTGTATTTTATCTCACAGTTCATTCCATCATTGTATTTTAACCCTTGAAGTTCAATATCATATATCAGTGGTGGCCTGGGCTGGGAAATCTCAGCTTCTTGCAGGGGGTGTCATATGACTATACAATGTGATACACACTGGAATTACCAGTGCCACTAGCCAGCTATTTCTCATCCTCCAGGAGCTGTTTTCCACAGTAAATTTATACTCTGTTACCATACGTTGTTTTGCGCCTTCTTCTTCCATACATCTGTATTCTCCAGGGGCTTTGATATTGTCAAAGAGCAAGTCGCATTTGCCATTTTGTGGGGTGCAACTTTCCTTGAGGTTATCACCGTATGTCCACCAGTAAGTGGCCTGCTTTGACTCTGCTGGGCATGTTACATAATAGACAGATCGAGGTAGTACTTTATTTTCATTTGGGCGTGGGGACAGACTTCCTTTTTGAGGCAAAGTTTCGGACTCTAGTTAAAAAAAGATACATTGTGGTTAAATTTAAAGAGACTCTACAATGACATAACTAAAACAAAGCATTAGTCACTGCTAGAGGGAGATGTGAATACTATGCCCCCTTCTTGCCTGTGCCCACGGCATTTAAAATCCCTGAACGTATTGAATCAAGATTGTCCAAGATTGACAGAACTCCTAACTCTGGCGAAGAGCTGGTAAAATTGAAGAGCCAATAAGTGCTAAACCTTAAAAAAGAGCTGTATTAAAAAATATGCATCTTAGATTTAGTTACAAGTGGTAATGTCAGCTACAGTGCTTCCATCCAACAAAACTGAGTGGTGAAAAAGTAAAACATAGGTGTTCATGTCAAGATAGCTTTTCACCAAGTATAATCTGGTGAAAAGTTAGCATTCATGAAGCTTGGCATTGTGCCTGTCCTGTTACAAATGTGACAATGTTTTTTTTTTTTTCAATAAATTGCCTGACGGCCTATTTTGATATATAGCTGTCTATCGTAAGAGGGCTGTAATGCCCATAGCAGAAGGGCTGCAAGTACTTGTGCTAGGTTAATACCAGGTCACTGGACCAAAGTCGTGTGATTTTGAGTGCAACTTAGAGGCAACTTTGATGTGACTTTCATGCAACTTTACACTCTGACATTCAACATGCAAGAAAGTTGCATGAAAGCCGCGCAGGAACATTTTCAAAGTTGCCGCGACTTTAATTTGCATAGATTTGAACGGATGCCATTGAAATCAATGGGATGCGACTTTATGTGTCCAAAGTCACTTGAAAAGTCGTCTTGTGTGAATATAAAACATGTTTTTTATCACATGTACAGCATTGACAAATTACACAAGGAAAATTTAACATACTGTATGCCTGCTTTCATTGTCCTCTTGGATTTGCTCCAAAGTGTCAGATAAACTTTAAAGGTACAAGTTGTTTGAAATGCACAGCATACCTATTATTTTACAAAACTAGCAAATACCCTCTAAGGTGACCTCTGCCCTGGGCCCATGAATCTCTTAAGCTCGGTCCACACTGAGGCGGCCTGTCAGAAAATGTAGCCACTTGACAAGTCGCGCTCCATGCAGTGCAATGAAACTGCTCTAATCGGAGCGACTCAAGTCGCTCTGACTTAGAAAAAGGTTCCTGCCCCTTTTGGGGACGACTTCAGAGAGATTTACATTCACTTCTATTACAGAAGTCGTTTGCAAGCCGCGCTGAAGTCGCGCTGTACGGAGTGGCTTCGGAGTCAGGCCACTTTGAAGCCACCCCAGTGTGAACTGGCACTTAAAGTGGTGCTGACCCTGGTTCACATGTTCCATTGGGTCCTCAAACATTTAGATATACTTTTTATTATTACTCTGTACATAAAAAGGTACTCACTTAGCTCACAGTCATCCAGGGTCAAATTAGGAAATGAATTAGTCCTTCAAAAAAGGAAACAGTAACCATAAGTTCCTCCAGTTTAATAAACAATAAAAGAGTAAAAACAATTCTTGAAACAATAAAATAAAACACAAAACCCATAAAACTGATTTAACCACCTCCCATTCTTAGGATGTACCCCGTGGTTATTAAAGGCAGCAATGATCCTGGTATCATTTTTTAGATCCAGCGATCCTCTTTCCTGTAAAAGTGATCAAGCTGCTCCATACCTCCCAACATTTTGAGATGGGAATGAGGGACACCTACTAACAAATGTATGTAAGCATAGGGCACGCCCCCTGCCACACCCCTTAAAGGAGAATTAACCAAAAAAAAAAGGTTAATTAAATCCACAAGGACTTTTTTTTACCACTACTATTCCTTTATATTGGCTTTTAAAATGTACAAATGCAGCAATTTAGAACATGGATGAAAGGTTTAGCACTGGGAAACACTTTTTGAAAGAAAAAAAGTGCATTTTATATACAACTATATAGATCAGACCAAAATGATGGACATATGAGGTGGAATGAGGGACATTGCTCCAAATCAGGGACAGTCCCTCCAAATCAGGGACAGTTGGGAGCTATGCTGCTCTACAGCCACCCGATCACTTTTACAAGGCTCAAAAGGACCCTCCATTTCCACCGTTCATGGGCCCTCTCATGCTATTCAGGAGCCTGGGATCACTACATTCATTCGGGCCGGCTGAAGACAGTGGGGAAAAAGGAACATTTGTTCCTTGCCCTCCTCAATGATGCATGAAGCTGGAAGTGACGTGCGTAATAGCACTTTCAGTTTTGGTTGTTTACCTACTAGGCGCTACCAGCTACAAGCATCTGATCAAACCAATCTCAGTTTGATCAGAAGTTTCTGAGGGCAGAGGAGAGATCAAGGGGGTAATAGACCCATAATCTCTCAGTAAAGAGTACCTGTCACTGCCTATGCTATCACACGAGATGTTGTTGATCCCTTCTGATGGTAAGAAAGTTGATCCAAAACATTTTTAAAGAAACAGCGTAAAAAAATGAAATTAAATAATAACATTTAAAAAATGTTAAGTGCCCTTGCCCCCTGTGCTCACACGCAAATGCGAACGCACATAAGTCCCACATGTATATGTAAACAATGATTGCACAACGCATGTGAGGTATCACTGTGCACATCAAAGTGAGAGCAATACTTCGAGCACCAGATCTTTAACTCTAAACTGGTAACCTGTAAAGGCTTTTAAACCGTTGCCTGTGGAGATTTTTTAGGTACTGTAATTTTTCGCCATTTCAATAGCGTGCAAAATTTTAAATCCTGACATGTTTGGGATCTATTTACTTGGCGCAACATCATCTTTTTTATTCTACCAAAAAATTGGGTATTATATTGTGTTTGTGTGCTCTAAAATGCATTTTATTGTATTTTTTTTCAGAAAATTTGCGTTTGATAAGTGGCTGCACAAATCAGTGCTGTATTTAGGCCTAGGCCGACAAGGCCCAGGCCTAGGGCGGCACTTTGCGGGGGGCGGCGAAAAAGCCACCCCCCCACCCACCTTCCCGAGTCCCACGGCCTTTTCCCGCACAGATGCAGGCTCCGGCGGTCTGTGGTGTGATGGCGTGCTTGGCGGGGGGGGGGACGACTCGCGCCCCCATGAGTGGCCGCGGTGACTTGCTGCATGTAATTTGGACGGGCGGAGGCGGAGCCTAAAGCTCCGCCCTCTACCCTCCTCCGTTCAGCTTTCCTGCATCGCTCGTCTCGGGCAGGGTCTGATGACAGGAGGAGAGAGAGAGAGAGAAGCACGAGGGGAATCCCCTACCCCATAGCCAGGACAGGAGGTAAAATACTGTAGATTCAATTACTATTACTCTTGTACAGTAATGGGATCACTTTATTGCAATATCATGAGCACAGATTGGCTGCTTGGGTGCATGTGCCAAGCAGCCAATCTGTGCTCAATATGGAAATGAATATACAGATCATGATATTGCAATAAAGTGATCCATGCTACAAACTGATTGCACAGTCCACCTTCAGTGAAAGTTCATGTACTGCAAACTTTGCAGTACATGAACTTTCACTAAGAGCTCTTTCACACTGTGCATCGGGGCTGTTGGCGGTAAAGCGCCGCTATTTTTTACCGACGCTTTACCGTCGTTTTTGCAGGGGTTTTCTGCCGCTAGCGGGGCAGTTTTAACCCTTGCTAGCGGTCGAAAAAGGGTTAAAACAACCTGCAAAGCAGCGCTGCAGCAGTGTTTTGCAGGCAGATTTAACCCTTTTAAAACTGCTCCACTATCGGCCGAATAGCGCTGCTAAAACGACGGTAAAGCGGTGCTAAAGATAGCACCGCTTTACCGCCGGGGCGCTTTCAGTGTGAAAAGGCTCTAAAGATGTTAAAGCACTGATTGCCACTGATTAGGCGGCACTCTACAGCTGAACTTAGCTGTAGGTAGCACTGATTTGCTACAGTGATGGGCATTGATGAGGCCGCACTGATGGCCCCTGATAACCTGCACTGATGAGGCTGCATTGATGGGCATTGATGAGGCTGCATTGATGAGGCTGCATTGATGGGCACTGATGAGGAGGCATTGATGGGCACTGATGAGGCTGCATTGATGGGCATTGATGAGGCTGCATTGATGGGCACTGATGAGGAGGCATTGATGGGCACTGATGAGGCTGCATTGACGGGCACTGATGAGGCTGCATTGACGGGCACTGGTGAGGCTGCATTGATGGGCACTGGTGAGGCTGTGCTGATGGGCACTGGTGAAGCTGCGATGATGGGCACTGGTGAGGCTGCATTGATGGGCACTGGTGAGGCTGTGCTGATGGGTACTGGTGAGGCTGCATTGATGGGCACTGATGAGGAGGCATTGACGGGCACTGATGAGGCTGCATTGACGGGCACTGGTGAAGCTGCGATGATGGCCACTGGTGAGGCTGTGCTGATGGGTAATGGCGAGACTGCCCTGATGGGCACTGGTGAGGCTGTGCTGATGGGTAATGGCGAGACTGCCCTGATGGGCACTGGTGAGGCTGCACTGATGGGCACCGGTGAGGCTGCATCGATGGGCACCGGTGAGGCTAAATCGATGGGCACCGGTGAGGCTGCATTGATGGGCACCCATGAGGCTGCATTGATGGGTACTGATGAGGCTGCATTGAAGGGCAGTAAAGAGGCTACACTTGGTACCCACTTTTAATGTAGAGAGAGGAAGAGGTGGAGCTCTAAGATGAAAAGGTGGAGCTTAAAAGGGAAGGGGTGTGGTTTACAGATTACAGGACAGGACTTAAACTCAAAGGGGTGTGGCCTTGACAAGAAGGGGTGGGTCATATTTAAATTAGGGGTGCATGGGTTTAGTCAGGCCTATGGCAGCACAAAACCTAAATACACCACTGGCACAAATATCATGCAACATAAAAACTGCAACAAGCACCATTTTATTGTCCGGGCCCTCTGCTTTCAGAAAACACAGAATGTTTGGGGGTTCCAAGTAATTTTCTAACAAAAAAATGCTGATTTTTAACACATATGAGAGAAATATCAGAATTGGCCAGGACTGGAAGTGGTTAATGATACAATAAAAAGAACAGCAATTCATGGTAGTAAAATCCACCTCTGCTCCCCTAAATGGGAAACTGGACTGCAGGAACATTTTACTGTGCCTTTGCTATCACCAAGTGGCAAGGACACACACCTTATCACATTTTGCCGGCCTTTTGCCGGAGTGAACAGACTGCTACAACAACAGCTAGTAAATCCTGCAGCAGTGACCTCACCCATAGGATTTAAAGCGGAACTAGAGTCTCCATATTTACCCGTCCAACAATCCTGTGCCGCCATCTACTAGTAAGTGCCGGTCTTTGGGCCTCTTCACAGACTGGCGGGGTATGACATCACAGGAGGCCTTCATCCGGGTACTCAGAGACTAGCCTGGCACTGTAAGCTGAACTGTGCATATGAAGCTCAGTTTAAAGTGCTGGAGGAGATGGCGAGCAGGTGGGTAAGGGCATTTTAGTGTAGAAAGGACAGTGCATGCCTCTTCTGCAATAAAAGCCTGTCTGCTCCCAGTTTTTTACAGCGGGACATTAGCTCCGCTTTAAGGGACCATCTGTTGTCAGCCTCTTAGCTGAAGCTGCCATGGATGACACTGGAGAGCTGAATCACATGACCAAACAGAAGTGACCTTAAAAAAGGTAAGTATATACATATTTCTTACACGGATTAGTTAGCATAGGTGTTGGGAGGGGACAGTTCTAGGGCTAGTTAGGGTGAAGCTGGAATTCACACTAGGAACTGCATGTCTGATTTAAGCCCTATTCATTTTGAATTGGCTAAAATTGTACCACACCACACCAATAGTAGTACATGCACTACTTTTTGAAATGCCCGTCAACAGCATTACAGGGTACAGGAGCCCCAGGACGATGTCATCTTATGACGAAACCCGTAGGAAGGAGCGGCGTACTGACGTCACTGCGTTTGTGCAGGTCCTGGAAGGACAGGCTGCTACATATGAGCCAGCCGGCTTATCAATCCATGTTTTTAACTATCTTTGTAAGTGCAATTGTTTTTTACATTAAACCTTCATTGAAGATTTTACACTATGAAAGCCTTCTGTTTTTTGGGAACCTCTTCTGATTGGATCCTCTACTGAGTGGCGGGTGCTCTTCAACCTGGTTCCACTGGAAGACAAAAGGCCTTGGCTGGGTATAAGAGCCACAAGCGGGATAGACCTTCTGTAATAGGTCACTTTGAGCTGGTAAGCGGTCAAGAGGTGGAGGTGGAGGTTTTTCTTTGGAATTTATACACTATTCAGGCGATTAGTGGTGCACCGTGGGACTGTCATTTTCATCGCTGTGTGGGCTGTCTTCTTACAGCATTGCTGTTTTTTGTTTACATTTCCTCACTATTTAGCACAACTTTATTTTTGGAATATTGACTCTAATGCCCTGTACACACGGTCGGACTTTGTTCAGACATTCCGACAACAAAATCCTAGGATTTTTTCCGACGTATGTTGGCTCAAACTTGTCTTGCATACACACGGTCACACAAAGTTGTCGGAAAATCCGATCATTCTGAACGCGGTGACGTAAAACACGTACGTCGGGACTATAAACGGGGCAGTGGCCAATAGCTTTCATCTCTTTATTTATTCTGAGCATGCGTGGCACTTTGTCCGTCGGATTTGTGTACACACGATTGGAATTTCCGACAACGGATTTTGTTGTCGGAAAATGTTATATCCTGCTCTCAAACTTTGTGTGTCGGAAAATCCGATGGAAAATGTGTGATGGAGCCTACACACGGTCGGAATTTCCAACAACAAGGTCCTATCACACATTTTCTGTCGGAAAATCCGACCGTGTGTACGGGGCATGCCTGTGTGTGTGTGTCTCACAGAATAAGTTGCTGCTGCAAGGTCACTGTATATATGTTGATTTTTGGATAGCGCAGTATACACTATTTATACACTATTCATATTTATACAGGGTACTTTTGCACCATGTGATTCGGTGCGGGCCGGTGCGGGTAATAACACTGCGTTTGGGGTGTCTCTAACTTTGCACTGACCCCCCGCAGCAAATCGCAAGGGCAGAGAAATTGGAATGCGGTACAGGAAGCCGCATGGGAGCGTGGCTTTACCGCACTGCATTCTAGTGTGTATGGGTCCTTAATCTAATCTTTGGCACAGCTGCTAGCATTTATATTGCATTAGGATACACCAGAAAAGGTTAAACAAATCCATAACCTTTATTAACACTACAACTCAGAAGCAGAAACAAGAACAGCTGCTTCTTACAGACGTGACAAAAATAGCTAATTGTTAGTTCCTCTTATTTAGAAGTATGGCAGCAATGTAGCTTCCAACAGTTATCAGACTAAGACCATAGCAACTAAAAGGGTATTGCTCTAGAAAGAGGTTTTATATAACTGTGCTGTTGTAATATGTCTAGGAAGACTAAATCACTCAAGAAAAATGCAGATCAGACTATACTAAATCGATGAAAGAAAAAACAAACAAAGTTATATGAGCAGGCGACAATATACAGGATATGACACATACCTATTATTCAGAATAGACTGACATTCGCCCCCATACCAACCACAATATGGGTCTTTTGATAAGACACAATCTGTACAGCTTTTGTTATAAGCTCGGCAGTCATCGAGGCGGATTTTGGAAAATTCGTGAGCACTTCCCACATACAAAACACGCTGCTGAAAAAAAAAATGAAATGAGCAAATGAAACCAATGATATTTACTGTGCACTGAGCTAAGCAACTTTATCCGTCACATCCCGCAAGTTTCCTCTATTACTGATTGTATTGTATATACGTAATACAATATGAACAATAGTAATCAAGAAATGGGAGACTTGTGAGGTTACTGGCTTTCATGATGTGATGTGTAAAACTTCCAGAAAGAAAGAAGAATGATTCAGATGGTTTAGAAAGAGAATAACCGAGATGCATTTAAAGACAGATTAAAATAACACAAAACTCTGTCATTTTGTGCAGTGGTCAGAATAAATAAATGAATGGTAACAAAGAAGTATTAAAGCCCAAATCCAGCTTGGGCCAACCACAATGAAAAGGATCAATCAGCAGCTCTGTAAAATAAAAAAGAAGCTCCAGCTGCTCCTGTCATCGGATTTCGGGTGTCCTCCAATCCAGAGATGCACTGCTCCACTTCTGGGATGATGTCCAGCATCATTCAGCATCAGGCTCTGGACTCAAGCCCAGAGTTGGGCTTAATCAAACATGGTTTACATGTAAAATGTATTCTACAGGTACATTTGATGTCTACACTATATTATCAAAAGTATTGGGACACCTGCCTTTACACGTACATGAACTTAAATGGCATCCCAGTCTTAGTCCATAGTGTTCAATATTGAGTTGGCCCACCCTTTGCAGCTGTAACATGTTCAACTCTTCTGGGAAGGTTGTCCACAAGGTTTAGAAGTGTGTCTATGGGAATGTTTGACCATTATTCCAGAAGCACATTTGTGAGGTCAGGCACTGGTGTGGACGAGAAGGCCTGGCTCGCAGTCTCTGCTCTAATTCATCCCAAAGGTGTTTTATTGGTTTGAGGTCAGCAGGCCAGCCAAGTTCCTCTACCTCAAACTCGCTCATCCATGTCTTTGTGGACCTTGCTTTGTGCACTGGTCCAAATCATTTGGTGGAAGGGGTATAATGCTGTGGGGTTGTTTTTCAGGGGTTGGGCTTGGCCCCTTAGTTCCAGTGAAGGGAACTCTAAAAGGTGTCAGCATACCAAGGCATTTTGGACAATTTCATGCTCCCAACTTTGTGGGAACAGTTTGAGGATGGCCCCTTCTGGTTCCAACATGACTGCGCACCAGTGCAAAAACAAGGTCCAACTTGACTATCCTGCACAGAGTCCTGACCTCAACCCGATAGAACACATTTGGGATGAATTCTAACACAGACTGCGAGCCAGGCCTTCTCATCCAACATCAGTGCCTTTCCTCACAAATACGCTTCTGGAAGAATGGTCAAACATTCCCATAGACGCACTCCTAAAGATGATGGACAGCCTTCCCAGAAGAGTTGAAGCTGTTATAGCTGCAAAGGGTGGGCCAACTCAATATTGAACCCTATGGACTAAGACTGGGATGCCATTAAAGTGGGGTTCCACCCAAATTTTGAACAATATCTGTATGTATTCTCTTCCTTGCCTAGATGCTGACATGCTGTTTAAAAAAATTTAAATCGCCGTAATTACCTTTTATTTTTCTATTCTTCTTTGCACTTCCTGGTTCTCCTCCCGTGGGAGTAGGCGTGTTTCTAGCCTCTCCCAGACTCCTGGAAGCTAGTCTCAGGCTTCCCAGGATGCCACTGAGCATGTGCAGGAACGAGCGGTGAATGCTGGGAGCACAGCATTCACCACATCCAGGAAATAAATGCTTGTGGGCTTCAAATGCCCACAATGAAGATGGAAACCGCCTGCAGTGAATAATATAAGTTATTCTTTCCGACGAAATCTGACACAGGCGGACATATTACACACAATATGTGAGTATGTAATGCTGAGAAGAAAAGTTTGTGAATGAACTCAAAAAAAAAAAAAAACGATAGATAGGTGGACCCCCGCTTTAAAGTTCATGTGTGTGTAAAGGCAAGAATCCCAATAGTTTTGGTAATACACTGTATATATCTTATGTACAGATAACCTCCTTCCTCCGTAGAATAAGAGCCCATTCACACAGGGGCAACTTTGGATCCTCAAGTCGCCCCAAGTCGCCCCTAGTCGCCTCAAGTCGCGCTACATGAAAAAATCAATGTAAATGAATGGATCTGTCTTAATGCACACTACTGCAGTCGCTCCGACTTCAGAAAAGGTTCCTGTACTACTTCAATCCGACTTGAAGGCAACTTGTACCCATTGATTTCAATGGAAGTTGCCTCCAAGTCTGATCACTGTTCATACTGAGGCAACTTTACAGGAAGCAGAAAGGAAACAGAAAGTAATTTCCTCTACTAAACAGCCAGCCCCCTCCTTCACACACACAGCTGATAAGCTCTGATTGGCCACTTGTAAAGTTCCCTGTCCTGGAGGCGACTTCAAGTTGTGTTGTAAGTTGCTCCAAGTCGTGCTGTGATTCATACTCAAGTCGTGTCCAAGTTGCCTCCGAAAGTCGCGCTGGAAGTCGTGTTGCCCCTGTGTGAATGGGCTCTAAAGGAATTGTGTACCAGCAATGAAAATATCTAATAAGCAAATAAAACAAATGTGACCCTACACATTTAAATTCCTTTGTCAGCCTGCGAGCTGAATGAAAGAAATCTAACAGATTCCTTCATCTATTGTAACAATCCACCCCTGCTAGGCTATTGCATCTGATTGGATGTAGGCACTGCAATTTTATAACAGGCTCTTTCAACCAAAGTTAACTGCATACAGGCATACCCCACTTTTAAGTACGCAATGGGGTTTATTTACTAAAGTTGGAAAGTGAAAAATCAGGCTCACTTCTGCATAGAAACCAATGAGCTTCCAAGTTTTATTACCAAAGCTTAATTGAACAAGCTGGAGTTAGAAGCTCTTTGGTTTCTATGCAGAAGTGAGCCTGATTTTGCACTTTTCAGCTTTAGTAAATAAACCCCATTGTGTACTTAAAAGTGGGGTATGCCTGTAAACTATTTCTGTCAAATGGAGCCGAAGAGCCATGCACTCCTTGAGTCAGTTTTGGCAGACTTTCCATTTTTCGGAGATTCAGATGCATTTGAATCTCTGAATCACAATACTAATGAATTTCAACGAATGCAAAAAAAAATTATAATAAAACAACAAATTAATTTGTATTCATTTGTTTCATTCAGACCTTTTGTTAATGTTTGAAGCATCAAAAATAACGTAACGACATAAACATGAAGAATTGATTCGGATCCATTTGGTTTTTATGTTGTATTAACATTTTTAATTATTATAAAAAATGCACTACATATGAAATGGAAACATAAAAGGTATAAAAGTGAAATAAGATGATGATACCTACTTATTGTGTTTGGGTTGCATGGAGGTGGATCCATCAGAATCTCTAAATTATAACATAACAAATGAATCAAATATTAATTTCATTCCATTTATGTTTTGATTTGGAGATTCTGATGGATCCACCTCCAACCCATACACAGTGTGCAAATAATCTCACAATATAAGCCAATCTTCTGAAAGAACTTCCTAAATACGAATCGATTCGAAACAACAAATATAGGAAACAAATCCGATCATACAAAAAAAATTCTGAAAACAAATCATTCTAACATAATGAATATGGCAAAACTAAATAATTAACTTAACAAATTAGTGTGGAACGAAACAAAAAGTAATAGGTGTGTTTCACTGCATTGGTGGTGAGTAAATGAGTGCACATCAGAGCAGTGGTGGGGAGTGAATAATTGTGCATTTGTGTAGTGGCAACAGAGAGGGTGGTCCACCAGTGTGGTGGAGAGAACAGTGAGGTGAGACGATGAAGGTGCAATGGTGGGACGTTTAGATGAAGTGGTGAGAATAGAAGTGAAGGTGTGTATGGCATGGGGGCATGATGCAGGTGTGGTGATGAAATCGTCGGAGAAAGCAGGCACCATGAGCAGGGAAGGCTTGCAGGTTTGGTGAAGAAAGCGGCGGAGAAAGGTCTGCAGGCATGATGGTGAGGAGAAAACATGCAGGCACAGTTGGAAGAGCTGAAGGGAAGTACGGGGTCAGGTGCAGTCAGAAGAGCAGGGGGTGAGGATGGGGGTCATAGTAGAAAGGAGGGGCAGGATGTTATTATTGACAACTACTACATCTGTATTCTGAAAAGTCTACGTTAAATTGCATGTAAGTGTGTCATGCATGTAAGGGAGGGCACGGGAGGGTACACAGGCAGCAAATAACACACTTGGATCAAACTACCTATAATAAATGTCATCCATGCATTGCTATAAGGCCTGGTTCACATCTATGCATTTTTTAGTGCGTTTTCAGTTTTGCAGAAACACACTACATGGTTTCCTATGGATGTAGTTCACATCTATGCATTTTATGGAAAGGGCCAGGGATTTTCTTTTCTGGTTTTTGGTTCCATAGACTTCAATGGATCAAAAATGTGTATTGAATAACGCAAAAAGCACCCAGAATATGCAAACTGCAACATGCATAGGTGTGAATCATGGCCTAAGTAGCATCAGAGAAGGGACACTCAGGCAAGTCAATTGTATATCTTTGCACCCTGTATATACATACCTGTGGAGTTTACAGTTGGCAGCACCATCACAGCATGTCTGTTTACCAAAAAAAGGCACTACTACTAGTCTGTCCTCACAGAGACAAACACAATGGGGTTGATTTACTAAAAGTTAAATAACTGTGCACTTTGCAAAGTGTTTAGTAAATCAGCAGAAGCTCTGCTGGCTTTCATCCAATCATATGCAAGCAAAAATTTTTTTTTTTAATTTTCTTTGCACGTGATTGGGTACTCTTTGCAAAGTGAAGCCTTACCTCATTTACAAAGCTCTGGAACAACTGCAATTGCAGAGCGCAGCTGCATTTTGCAAAGTGCACAGTCTATTTTCCTTTAGAGCCCTTTTACACCGGGCCGTCCATAGCGTCGGCGGTAAAACACCGCTATTTTTAGCGGCGTTTTACCGTCGGATTAGCGGTGCATTTCGCCCGCTAGCGGGGCGCTTTTACCCCCCGCTAGGGGCCGAGAAAGGGTTAAAACCACCCGCAATGAGCCGCAATAGCGGCGTTTTGCCGGCAGTATCCCAGCGCTGCCCCATTGATTTCAATGGGGAGCAGCGGTGGAGGAGCGGTAAACACACCGCTCCTTCACCGCTCCAAAGAAGCTGCTGGTAGGACTTTTTTTCCCGTCCTGCCAGCGCAGCGCTCCGGTGTGAAAGCCCTCGGGCTTTCACACTAGAGACAATGCTGCAGCTGTTTGAGGGCGGATTGCAGGCGCTATTTTTAACGCTATAGCGCCTGCAAAATGCCCTCGGTGTAAAAGGGGTCTTAGTGGAGAGACTGGGACTGTGAGGGGGGAGGTGAACTGTGCAGAGGGGGGAGAGGGTGAGCTGTGTGGGGGGAGGTGAACTGTGGAGAGGGGGGAGAGGGTGAGCTTTGGGGGGGGGAGGTGAACTGTGGAGAGGGTGAGATGTGGGGGGGAGGGAGGTGAACTGTGGAGAGGGTGAACTGTGGAGAGGGTGAGATGTGGGGGGGGGGGTGAACTGTGGAGAGGGTGAGATGTGGGGGGGGAGGTGAACTGTGGAGAGGGTTAACTGTGGAGAGGGTGAGCTGTGGAGAGGGTGAGCTGTGGGGGAGGTGAACTGTGGAGAGGGTGAGCTGTGGAGAGGGTGAGCTGTGGAGAGGGTGAGCTGTGGAGAGGGTGAGCTGTGGGGGAGGTGAACTGTGGAGAGGGTGATATGTGGGGGGGGAGGTGAACTGTGGAGAGGGTGAACTGTGGAGAGGGTGAGCTGTGGGGGAGGTGAACTGTGGAGAGGGTGAACTGTGGAGAGGGTGAGCTGTGGGGGAGGTGAACTGTGGAGAGGGTGAGCTGTGGAGAGGGTGAGCTGTGGGGGAGGTGAACTGTGGAGAGGGTGAGCTGTGGAGAGGGTGAGCTGTGGGGGAGGTGAACTGTGGAGAGGGTGAGCTGTGGAGAGGGTGAGCTGTGGGGGAGGTGAACTGTGGAGAGGGTGAGCTGTGGAGAGGGTGAGCTGTGGGGGAGGTGAACTGTGGAGAGGGTGATATGTGGGGGGGGAGGTGAACTGTGGAGAGGGTGAGCTGTGGGGGAGGTGAACTGTGGAGAGGGTGAGCTGTGGGGGAGGTGAACTGTGGAGAGGGTGAGCTGTGGAGAGGGTGAGCTGTGGGGGAGGTGAACTGTGGAGAGGGTGAACTGTGGAGAGGGTGAGCTGTGGGGGAGGTGAACTGTGGAGAGGGTGAGCTGTGGGGGAGGTGAACTGTGGAGAGGGTGAGCTGTGGAGAGGGTGAGCTGTGGGGGAGGTGAACTGTGGAGAGGGTGAGCGGTGGAGAGGGTGAGCTGTGGGGGAGGTGAACTATGGAGAGGGTGAGCTGCGGGGGAGGTGAGCTGTGGAGAGGGTGAGCTGTGGGGGAGGTGAACTGTGGAGAGGGTGATATGTGGGGGGGGAGGTGAACTGTGGAGAGGGTGATATGTGGGGGGGGAGGTGAACTGTGGAGAGGGTGAGCTGTGGGGGAGGTGAACTGTGGAGAGGGTGAGCTGTGGGGGGGGAGGTGAACTGTGGAGAGGGTGAGCTGTGGGGGAGGTGAACTGTGGAGAGGGTGAGCTGTGGGGGAGGTGAGCTGTGGAGAGGGTGAGCTGTGGGGGAGGTGAACTGTGGAGAGGGTGAGCTGTGGAGAGGGTGAGCTGTGGGGGAGGTGAACTGTGGAGAGGGTGAGCGGTGGAGAGGGTGAGCTGTGGGGGAGGTGAACTATGGAGAGGGTGAGCTGCGGGGGAGGTGAACTGTGGAGAGGGTGAGCTGTGGAGAGGGTGAGCTGTGGGGGAGGTGAACTGTGGAGAGGGTGAGCTGTGGGGGGGAGGGAGGTGAACTGTGGAGAGGGTGAGCTGTGGAGAGGGTGAGCTGTGGAGAGGGTGAGCTGTGGGGGAGGTGAACTGTGGAGAGGGTGATATGTGGGGGGGAGGTGAACTGTGGAGAGGGTGAACTGTGGAGAGGGTGAGCTGTGGGGGAGGTGAACTGTGGAGAGGGTGAACTGTGGAGAGGGTGAGCTGTGGGGGAGGTGAACTGTGGAGAGGGTGAGCTGTGGAGAGGGTGAGCTGTGGGGGAGGTGAACTGTGGAGAGGGTGAGCTGTGGAGAGGGTGAGCTGTGGGGGAGGTGAACTGTGGAGAGGGTGAGCTGTGGAGAGGGTGAGCTGTGGGGGAGGTGAACTGTGGAGAGGGTGAGCTGTGGAGAGGGTGAGCTGTGGGGGAGGTGAACTGTGGAGAGGGTGATATGTGGGGGGGGAGGTGAACTGTGGAGAGGGTGAGCTGTGGGGGAGGTGAACTGTGGAGAGGGTGAACTGTGGAGAGGGTGAGCTGTGGGGGAGGTGAACTGTGGAGAGGGTGAGCTGTGGGGGAGGTGAACTGTGGAGAGGGTGAGCTGTGGGGGAGGTGAACTGTGGAGAGGGTGAGCTGTGGGGGAGGTGAACTGTGGAGAGGGTGAGCTGTGGAGAGGGTGAGCTGTGGGGGAGGTGAACTGTGGAGAGGGTGAGCTGTGGGGGAGGTGAACTGTGGAGAGGGTGAGCTGTGGGGGAGGTGAACTGTGGAGAGGGTGAGCTGTGGAGAGGGTGAGCTGTGGGGGAGGTGAACTGTGGAGAGGGTGAGCTGTGGAGAGGGTGAGCTGTGGGGGAGGTGAACTGTGGAGAGGGTGAGCGGTGGAGAGGGTGAGCTGCGGGGGAGGTGAACTGTGGAGAGGGTGAGCTGTGGAGAGGGTGAGCTGTGGGGGAGGTGAACTGTGGAGAGGGTGAGCTGTGGAGAGGGTGAGCTGTGGGGGAGGTTAACTATGGAGAGGGTGAGCTGTGGGGGAGGTGAACTATGGAGAGGGTGAGCTGTGGGGGAGGTGAGCTGTGGAGAGGGTGAGCTGTGGGGGAGGTGAACTGTGGAGAGGGTGAGCTGTGGGGGAGGTGAACTGTGGAGAGGGTGAGCTGTGGGGGGGAGGGAGGTGAACTGTGGACGAGAGAAGAGAAGGTAACCTGTGGGTGGAGGGAGGAGGGGGGTGAGCTGTGGAGAGCGGGGGAGGGTGAGCTGTCGGGGGAGGGGGTGAACTGAGAAGAGAAGGTAACCTGTGCATGGAGGGAAAGGTAACCTGTGTGTGTGGGGGGAGGGGGGAAATGGGGAGGTGAGCTGTGGACAGGGAGGGAGAAGGTAAAGAACACTTTACTTCTCTTTCCCAAGGAATGGCGGTATTGGGGCGGGAATAGGGGTGGGGTTGGGGGTGGGGGGGCGGGGAGTTGACTGGGGAGGGTGGGTTCCTGCACCTATTCTCTGAGAAAAAAATCCCTGATGTAACCAATATTTCATTGAGAATTTCTAAACATTCTGAGAACGCAAACAAATATTTGACTGCTCACTATGGTGCTATAGGCAATGAGAACATTACAGGCATATATACTTCTCCAATGTCCCTAGGAGTAGGAAGCAGGTTGTCACCCAAGATAAAATTCCTTGTCTCATAATAGGACTGGTTTATGTTTAGAGTACTCACCTCTCTATTACTTAGATCCAGGTCCAAGTACAAGATCTTACTCGTTTTATTGAAGGGCTCTATTTCCAACACATTCATAGGACCATCAACTTGCTCCACAATCTTGTGCAAAGTTCCATTATCTAGTGAAAAAAAATAGAAAGTGTTTACATGTGCGGCAGCCCTTGACACCTCTCTGAAAGACGATCTGTGGTGGATCGCTTTTTAGAGGCATTTGAGAGGAGGTTGTGAAGCGATATGTCATCTCCTCACCTACTGATTTAACCCTGTAATTGCAGCACCACTGCGGTATAATTGCACGCATTGCATAGGTTTGGGGGGGCAGTTTGTTACAGGGCCCTATAGACTTGCATGGGGCGTGTTCGGTGGCAGCAACACCTGCCAATTGCAACATTGTTTCATTTTCTGCAGTGAAGCACATCACAGTCCTGACTGTCTGTATGTCTGTGTACGGGAGAGCGGTCGGGGGGAGGTAGACGTGTCTCAGCTACCTGGTTTTGCTACCCTTTGGCCGCCTGTGAACTCTAAAGTCCTTATGTGTCAGGGACACCCAGGCTGTACAGGTTTTTCTTGCACTTTTATTCAACAAGACAGCAAACAAACACAATATCAATGCAGAAAGGGCTCTGTACAGAAAGCCTATAGCTTAAAACACATCAAACAAACAGACAGGCAACTTTTTGCACATACTGTGGAGCTGTAAAAACGTACAGAGCTTCTGGAAATCAGTAGCAACATTCATAGCAGATCTTATGGAAATCTAACCAAGCTTACTCCTGCTACAGCCTTATTAGGTCTTAAATTGAATATATACCCAATAACATATAGAAAAATTGTGAGCCATACATTAATAGCAGCAAGACTCACAATAACTAGCCTATGGAAATCCATGGACACACCCAATTTATCGACTGTAAAGCACAGTACGAACTGATGCTAGCTTATAAAAACTACTCCACTATTACATTTAAAAAAAAACAAAAAAACTGGAATACCTGGTTAAACCACCCTAGAGCATCCAGTTACTTAACCAGTTCAGCCCCAGAAGATTTTACCCCCTTCCTGACCAGAGCACTTTTTGCGATTTCTTTTACATTTTAACTGACAATTTCGTGGTCATGCGTTGTACCCAAACAAAATTGACGTTCTTTTTTTCCCACAAATAGAGCTTTCTTTTGGCGGTATTTGATCGCCTCTGCAGTTTTTATCTTTTGCGCTATAAACAAAAGAATAGCGACAATTTTGAAAAAAACGCATTATTTTTTACTTTTTGCTTTAATAAATACCCCCCCAAAATATATAAAAAAACAATTTTTTTCCTCAGTTTAGGCCGATATGTATTCTTCTACATATTTTTGGTAAAAAAAAAAAATTGCAATAAGCGTATATTGATTGGTTTGCGCAAAATTTATAGCATCTACAAAATAGGGGATAGTTTTATGGCATTTTTATTTTTATTTTTTTTTATTAGTAATGGTGGCGATCTGCGATTTTTATCGGGACTGCAACATTATGGTGCACATATCAGACATTTTTTACACTATTTTGGGACCATTGTCATTTATACAGCGATCGATGCTACAAAAATGCATTGGTTACTGTGTAAATGGCTTTGGCAGTGAAGGGGTTAACCACTAGGGGGCAGTGAAGGGGTTAAGTGCGTCCTGGGGAGTGACTCTAACTGTTAGGGGGCTGGACTTCAACACACAGGACAGTGATCGCTGCTCTCCATATGAGAGAGCTGTGATCACTGTCCTGTCACTAGGCAGAACGGGGAAATGCTTTGTTTACAAAAGCATCTTCCCGTTCTTCCTCTCCGTGACACGATCGCGGACACCTGGCGGACATCGAGCCAGCGGGACCCGCGGTCTCCGCGACACCGCTTCTTAAAGCGGACGTACCTGCACGGCCTTTTGCCTACCAGCGCCATTCTGCCGACGTACTTCAGCGTGCGCTGGTCGGCAAGTGGTTAAAGGAGTGTAATTTGTAACTCTATCCCTAAGTTTGAAATAACCTCAATTCCCATACAAGTATATTTTTGATGTAGAGAATTATTCTAGACCTACTTACTTTCTTCTACTTCTTACCTTCTCATTTCAAGCTTTAAGTTTATATTGACGCAACTATCTAGTTAACTTGGTGTCCAGTCCATGGCTACAGTTTGAACCCATTAGGGGTAGGCTGGTCCAGGATATCAAGTGTTTTATAAGTACAGTACAGCATTCCTGAATTACAGAAACTATTCTTGTCAGTAATGTCTACAAGAAATGACAATTTGTATTGTAACCTGATAAATTTAAATAAAAATTATTGTTAAAAAAAAAAACACATCAAACAATGCATCTGCTTGTCCGAGCTAGTACCCAAAGTTATGTCAGTTTCTGACTAATAGGGTATCACCTAATGGGTTCCCCAACAAATAGACAGTGCATGGTACCTTTTGTCAGCAATATATAAGCAATCAGCCTTTGCCACCAGCAGCAACAAGCGGTAAGCTGAGCTTCTGTATCACTGCCCCTGGCTAGTCACCCAAATTTCCAGATGACATATTTATTTTAAATGGTACTGTTAAACTTGCCTGTTGTGTTAATTGGGCCTCACCACAACCTCATGCAATGCACACGATTATGGTACAGTAGTTTTTGGAATGTGGAGGGCAACTCAGGCCACCACATATGTGAAAAAGCCCTAACAGGTAAGCTGTGGACCTAAAGGTGGAGGCTTTATCTGTCCCAAAGCTCTACAAAGTCCCTAGGCTTCAGAACCCAGACCAGAACTTATTAAGATCTAATCCATTAAAAACATTGTTTTCTCCATAATAGACACAATTTCTGGAGCCCCTTAACATGAGTAGGTGACACATATAAACATAAGTGACACATATAAACTGTCCACAACCGTGCCAGCCAATGCCATACAAGCTTTATACCATGACCACACCATCCAGCACCAATCTCATAAGGACCAATGCATCATTTTTACCTCATATACAAAATGATTGTCACAGAACTTTTTGATATTATTTGCTCATTTTACTCCAGATTAAGAGGCTTTATTAGATGGCAAGCACTCAAACCAAAGCAATGTTACTGGATCAAATTTTTTTTTTAGATTACCTGTTGCTACTATAATGACCCTGTGGATTTCTTTATTAACTGCTGTTATCTCATCAACCACAAGTTTTCTGTAGTAAGCTAAAGTCTGGAAAACAGTTCGATTTCTTGAAGGCCAAATCCAGTCAACGAGTTCAGGATGGTTCTTTGCTTCTTCTGCTGTTTCCTGCGGAGTAAGTTCTGAGCGGCACTGAAACAAAAAAGTAGAATAAGATATTATTATGAACAGTCACACGTGTATGGAATGATAATAACACTGGATTTATTAAAGATATAGAATTAGCTATGGAGTTAGTAGTCAAAGTGTTAGGAAATGCTACAATAATGTTTCAAGCAAATACAATATATTACATTTCTATGGTGAAGAAATAAGCTAGGGATTATGGGTAAGACATTACCTGCCCTGGACGAATCTTTAGATCTTTTTTTGTAGACTCAAACAAGTCTGAAGTGTTGAAAACCAACTCAATGTCCTCAGTCTTATAGGAGCAGACAGCACTGTGATTCCTAAGTAGAAGTAATTAATATTAACAGAGATAATAACATTGAAAAGGGGAAAACGGAAACATTCCAGCAACCCAAGTTATTTCCTGAGATAATCAAATCTTGCTTCCACACCGACTGTACTCAGACGTCAATGACCGGCTTTAGTGTTCTAGTGTACATTTCTAGCTCTGCAAGTGCTTCTCCTTTCTGTATATTCCTTAAAAGAAGTAGCATGGCCAAAATTTAGGCTAGGTTCACACTAGAATGCAGTGCGGGAAACCCGCGATCCGTTTCCTGCACATTAACAACACCCAAAATAAAGGTCGCAAATGCATTGCATTTGTCTACACCGGATCACATGGTATAAGTGTGCCATGTGATCCATTTCCAGTACGCCTCCAAAAGTAGTGCATGGGCTGAAATTAGACCACGCTGAATCTCATGTAAATTGAACAGAAGAACGATGCGTGTTCCTGTGAACCGAGCCTTAACATTGACACCCACTGCAGATCGTAACTGCAGCGCGTTGTGAATGCAAAGTCTAACCTAAAAAGCTCTGTCTATCCTGGCTGCCATTCTCCCTTCCTCTGCACTAGTTACCTCTTCACACATTAGCCTTCAGGAGTTCTTACGTGCCTCTCCCCTTCACAGAAATTTCCTTTTTCATATTGTTTGCCTCTCTCCAATCCAACACTTTCATCCTCTAAGAACCCACTTTTTCTGACAACTGTAACTGTTTAAAGCCCAACTCTGGGAAACTTTAAAATGATCCCTTCAATGGGACAGCACCTACACTGCAAAGTTTACCTGCTCATTTTGTTCTGGCACGGCAAAGCACTTTTACTTACTCGATCCTCTGCTCCCACAGCAGGCAGCAGGGCGCCCCCATGCTCTGGTGGTGGAGTGTCCCTCAGTGCCATCATCTCCAATGGCAGGTCTATGTGCATTGGTTTTGATTACATCAGGACCTCAGACCACTGGAGCATGGGGGAGAAGACACTGAGGGGACTGGTTTAGCAGTGTAGAGGAACATAGTATCAGGTAAGTAAATCTTCTTTTTATTGTCCTCTAGACCTAAATGAACACATAACCCTAGCAGTGCTGACACGTGCAGCCTCACTGCGAGGGATCATTTTAAAGTTTCCTAGAGTTGGACTTTAAGCATTGATTGTTTAGGCATTGACATCTTCTCTCCTATCTGGCAAGTTAGGTACTATTACCCTAAATATACCCCCTTTGCTCTCTACTCCTTATTCCATATGATTACAAGTGCATAAGCTAGCGGTCATCAAAAAACTTGATAAAAGGAATTCCTCTTATTACCCAACACTCCCCAGGAAATTACATAACCAGATGCTGTGGTGTAAGATTATACTGTACTGTGTTAATAAACTGTACAATGCTGTTGAGTTGTACCTGTAAGGTTTTACTGTATTTTGCATTTAATGTAAATGCATCTTTAAAAATAATTAAAATTACAAGTGCAGAACAGTGGCTAAGTGGTTAGCACCTCTGTCTAGCAGCACTAGAGTTGTTGGTTTCAATCGCAACCATGGCGCAGAGTTTGCATGCTCTCCCTGTGCCTGTGTGGGTTTTCTCCTGCACTCACAAAATATGCTGGTAGGCAATTGGCTCCTGTCTAAATTGGTCCTAGTATGTGTATGTATATATGTGAAAAAGGGACCTTAGATTGTAAGCTCCATGAGGGCAGGGACTCATGTGAATGTACAATGTATATGTAAAGTGCTGTGTTAATTGATTCCTCTATATAATTATCTGTAATAAATAATTAAAAGTGCATGAGGATAGGCCTTTGTCTTCTACATCTCTTATTAATTTACAGTATACATTTTGCTACCAGTAAACATTTTTATATACTCATCACTTTTTACACTTTATCTGTCTGATGTTTAAAATAGGCTCTCTAAAAGAATCTGTGATATTCATATGACAATGACAATTTTTGATTTTGGATCTCACCATGGATTAGTGAAGAGTCCATAAACCAGATCCTGCGATTGTAAAAAGTAGATATCCTGCAAGAAGTTATAATACTGCCCCTCTGGATTTCCACATAATAAACGTGATTTTAGAGCAGTGCTAAACATATTACGGTCATCTGGTTTCTCGGATCCCTTCTCCTCCTGGGAAACAATAAAAAAAGCCAATAACTGTAATTAGTGTACGTGAATAAGGGGACAAAGAGGTCACATGTATGTATGTAATATGGATATGGAATAAAATGTAAATCTCAGCTAAATAAAGCAGAAATACAATATGCGTGACGTCTAAAAACCAAAGGAAAAAAGCGGAAGTGTGTCCGTCATATGTTTCTGGTTATATGGGATCCCATTGTACTATTGTTGATGAGTTAAAATGGAAAATAGTTTTAGCCGATTACCTTTATTTTCTGTTCTGTAGCAGAAAGCAGGGTCATCAGTTTACACAAAAGGTCAGAATAAAGCAATGTGGTCAGATACGGAGCTCAGTCTTTTATGAGCTACAATAATAGCTTGTCGATTTGTGCAAATGTACATAGTCATCCTTTCTATTCAGGGAAACAGAAAGATGTTTGAAGCCATGTAAGACATCAAAAAAGAGAATTGATTTAGGAATTGTTAAAATAAGATTGGATGAAGTAGCTTGAAAATAAAGGAACTACTGATGCCAAGTCCAATTTAATAAATGTCTTGGGAATGCTTACCTAGTTTGAAATGTTCTCATCTTTTCAAAGATACTGTACAAGGGCAAAGTGACTCTAGCGATTGTTACTAATATCGATTGCATATGATGTAGGTAAATACTATAAGTATGAAGTGATGTTTCGATAATGGCCCTAGTATTTCCTCGCCCTGTGCTGTATTACAGTAGATATTAGTGCTCTACAGCAGGGGTCTCCAAATTTTTTGATCAAAGGGCCAGCTAACTGTCCTTCAGGCTTTAGGGGGGCCGGTCTTTGGCCAATGGGAGCAGAAAATATACTTTGGCATCAGTGGAAGAAAACAATGCCCCGTCATTGGTGTCAGTCGAAGGGGTAGTTCACCAAGGGCCGGATAAAGGCAAGCAAAGGGCCTCTTCTATACAGAATTATAACACTTAGTACCCCCCCATCCCCCATAGTGTCACTCCCCAACCATCAGTCTTGTAAGAGATCTGCTCACCTTACACATCCGAGCAATCATAGGCACTCTCTTGTCAGTGGTTCTACGTTCACTGTTATCATCCATGAAGAAGAGAAAAATTCTATTTTCCATTTCCTGTTCTCCCTCCACTACTAGTGATTTCACAAATAGAGGATCTAATACAGAGGGAATATGGCATTATATTATCAAACTAGATATACAGAGTTCATAATAAATCACTATTGGCCTTGCTATTCTTCTGTTCTTACTGCATAGTTGTTGGATTTGTCTCATCTGCCTCATTCAGGGTTATTATCTGTACTCAGATGGATGACCATCAAAAATGTTTTCCCTTCTTAAAGCAGTATTAAACCCAAAAACAAACATTTATTATACCAAGCTTACCAATTTTTGGATGTGACGGCTGCATTAGTTTCCCTTTTTAGGCTTTCTTCTATTTTCATCTGGTAATCCAGCCAGCAAGTCTGTTGTGTTTCAAAGCACAAGCTCTCCAGCAAAATGTATCAGTTTACATGGATGATAAAAAAACACCTTACAGTGGCAGGGGTGAATACAATGACCAGCTTTTATTTATTCATGCAAAATCTTTATCCCAAAAGGAAAAAAACAGTTTGCTGTAACTGTATATAATGTGTTAGCTGGAGTTTGGGTTAAATTTGTTAGTGTAGCTAAACCTGCTAATACATTTAACACTACGTTTCCCTCCCAGACTGAAAAAGCTGCTTTGCCTCTTATGCTTATTTCTCCAGAGTTGTGTCTCACTAATACGGGAGGAGGTGTGTTACTGGCCAGATCCCCAGTGAAAACAGAAGAAAAAGACAAAGAAAAGAAAACTAATGCAGCCAGCACATCTAATGATTGGTAAGCTGCAATATAGTACATTTTTAATTTTGGGTTAACACCGCTTTATTTACAGTACCTTTTTTTAAAAAAAAAATATTGTCATTATCATTAAATGTATTCATGCTGCTAATTGTTTCTTTATATAAGCGTTAGCCTGGCAAAAATATTAATAGGATCACATATACAGCTGAATTTTAGGAATTTGGTACAGGGCCAACAACACTGTATTCTGTGTTGTAAGCCGACAAGATAACAGTTTTTGTGGAGCTGGCTTTAAGAAGCAAAATATATATTTTTGTCTCTTTTCAAAATATTGAACCCCATCTATTAAAATCTGTAATCGTGTGTTATATACTTGTAGGCTCTCATTAACGATGTGCTGTGCAAGTTGCCTAAGTTTGAATGCTGATCTAGTGGCTTCAATCTTCTTTAAAGTGGTTGTAAACTTTCACATATACCCAGTGAAGTGACTGGCCTCAAGTGATACACAGAGATTAAACAAATCCTCCTACATAAGATGTACCTGTTTATCTACAGCTACATCCATTCAAAGTAAAGGATTTACATGGGATCTCTAAGGTCTAAAAAGTAGGGGGCGGAGAGCTGAAGTTACATCAGTGAGGAGAGCTCTGAGAGCTGATTGGAGGGAAGGGACACACCCTTCTCCAACACAGCACATAGGGACAGAGGTGAGGCTGTCAATCAGCTGGAGCTCCCTCCTCTGTCACCATTTAGGTACATTACCATGCATTATAAGTGTTTGTATATTTCTGTCCATTTAATGAATAATGGTTAATAATAATTAGTGTTGTGATTAAGCGCTGTTATCTGCGTGAAAGGCGTTTACATTTTTATCTCCAGGTACTCGCTGTGCTGTATATGCTTTTATTTGTTGATCACTACAATAAAGATTTTGGCATCCCTCGGAGTGTGCAGTCATTCATCCATTTTTCCCTTAATGAATAACATGTATTTCTCACTAGAAAACTTAGTTGCTCAGTCATTCCCTCTTCAACGTGGTATCCTAATGCACACTTACTCTTTAAGAGATTCCCGCCTGTGAAGCGAAAAGGTTCTTTCCCATAAAGCCTACGGAATGTGGCTTTCATTGTGCTTGCCGGATTGTTGGATTGTTTGGGAATTGTAGAGTATATTTCACTTCCTATGGGAGATAACGATACAGTAAAATGGGAAACAAGAGCGAGATAAAGGCACAGACGGGGCACAGTAAAGCACAGCAGGGGGAAAAGACAGAACTCTGAAGCAGAAGGGCTATAATACATACAATGACAACTGAATCAAAAGTTAAAGTAAAACTTTGGCCTGGACATTAAAAAAAAATATGTGCTGCATCAGCTTATAGTGCATCTTCACTTACAGTTTTCTCTTAGTTCCCCTGAAAAATTCCACATTACCAGTTGAGCCTGCCAGGGAAGTCCACCTAATGCAATTTCCTGTGATGGTATAGCAACTATGCTGCACTGCTCCTGAGTTTGGAGCACCTTTGGCATTCTCATGTAGGCTGTGCCTGTGTGCACTACAGTGGGATGAAAGAATGCTGCAGGAGTGTGCCTATCGGCATTGTCACTTCTCATTCATAAGCCTGTAGCTTGTAAACAGCACCTGACCATACCTTGTCCTGCCCACTGCTTTCTGGTGACAGCACTGCCTCTGTTGCTGAAATCTTCTCAGCGTGAGCTGCAGTGCCTGGGAGGGGGAGCATGTGAGATACAAGTGAATGAGGATTTGGGTAGCCAAGGAACATATAACGTTTTTTGTATACTTTATGATACTTGTGCATCACATAGTAACTGGATTTGGTGGAAAAGGGAAGTAGAATGTACACCGCTCCAAGGCTGTCTGCAAATTAAAGATCTTTTGATACTGCTGTCGCAACAAGACTGGGTGCCTGCCAAGGTCCGCAACCTGGAAAATCCATGCAACAAAGAGAAAAAGCAGCACATCCAGAGATGAAGAAAAATTTGTTGGTTTATTTTAGAATCAAAGGTTAAAAAACATAACACACGAGGGATCCATACTGTTCAGCAGACGCGTTTTACACAAAGTGCTTAATCATTGGCGATGATTAAGCACTTTGTGTGAAACACGTCTGCTGAACACTATGGATCCCTCATGTGTCATGTTTTTTAACCTTTGATTCTACAATAAACCAACAAATTTTTCTACATCTCTGGATGTGCTGCTTTTTCTCTTTGTTAACTGGATTTGGTACTTGTTTAGAATATCATATTGGAGACTATAGTTGCACCTAAACATTTCGAGACCTTACTAATTCAGCAGAAATACCTTAAGAAGAGATTTGCAAAGCACTATGTACATTCACATGGAAAAGTAAATACAACCCTATATATTTATCACCACTTAAAATCCATGGATTTAGAACCAGGTGCTTCATATTAAAGGTGAAGTACAGCCAAAGCTTGCTTTTATCTGGCCATTGGGGTGCTATTTTATTCACTGATACTAATGAAGGGCACAATTCCTCCCAATGACAACAACAATAGGGCCCAATGACACCAATGATGGCGCACAATTCTTCCCAATGACACTAACAATGGGACCCAGTGTCACCAATAATGGGGCACAATTCCTCCCAGTGATACCAACAGTGGAGCACAATTCCTCTCCATTGACACCAATGATAGGGCACATTTCCTCCCACTGACACCAATGATGGGGACAGTTTCTATCGGAATTTCCGACACACAAAGTTTGAGAGCAGGCTATAAAATTTTCCGACAACAAAATCCAATCGCGTAAATTCTGATCGCGTGTAGACAATTCCGACACACAAAGTGCCACACATGCTCGGAATCAAGCAGAAGAGCAGCACTGGCTATTGAGATTCATTTTTTCTTGGCTCGTCGTATGTGTTGTACGTCACCACGTTCTTGACGTTCGGAATTTCTGACCAACTTTGTGCGACCGTGTGTATGCAAGTTTGAGCCAACATCCATCGGAAAAAATCAGATGGATTTTGTTGTCGGAATGTCCGATCGTGTGTACAGGGCATAAGAAACATCCTTGCTTAGACTGAAGTTCTTCTTTAAACCTTTAGTGAATGGATATTGATTTTGTACAGCACGGGAATGCAATTAGTAAAAGAAATAGGAAATGAACCAAGAGTAGGTTGCTGAATCTAATAAATTCCTAATTTACTCACACAAAATGTGCCAATTCTGCAAAAGCAATTCTGTAGCACTGCTGTTTTTGCACTAATGTATTGTACTAACATGGCAAACTTACACAAAGTACGTGGTAGAGGTTAAAAAAGGCTACTTATAGCAATTTTGCTGTAAACTATACAATTGGCTGCATCTAGACAACTTAAAGACCACCAATATTGTATCCTGATAACCATATTCAGTAACACATGCAATATACCATATTAACAATTATATATAAATATATACTGTATATACAGTATATATCTTCTTTTTTTATTAATATTATTATTATTTCACATGCTTTTAGTTTTATTTTTCTCCACATTTACCTCCAAACCAAGCTGTCCACTAAGTGACAGTGACAGAGGTTGATACGAACAATAATACTGTCAGAATGTTGACAATTGTCATGTTTTATTCAAATGGTTTTAGGCTCCCTTTAAAAAAATCTGCCACTGTGATTGCACCCCAGGCTGCAAAGTTACCAGAATACAATACAACAGATATCTTGTGTTGTATGTTCTAGGTAGGTAGGGCTAAAGGAACAAATGGGAAATTGCAAGATTTAGCAAGACAAGTTAATTATAACAATGCTAGAGCTTTAATTATAGGCAAAAATAAAGTATACAAGTTGCTAAAAAGGAAAAGCATAGGAAGGAAACTATAGCTTTGTTGCAGTTTTATATATATATATATATATATATATATATATATATATATATATATATATGTATGTGAGTGTATGTGAGTGTGTGTCTGTATGTATCCCCAATTCATATAAATCTGATCGATGAGTATTAATCTTTAAAAAAGTCATATTTTTTTTATATAGTTTGTTCTTATATATGTATGTACATATAGATACATACTAGGTATTACATACACAGGCTGTGTTTCCTGCTTATTAGCAATGAACACTGTCCCTGCTCTCCTCCTCACTCTCAGTGCAGATCTACTGCTGTTAAGCAGAGATGTAAATTACACACTCCTAATATACAGAGGTGACCATTTAAAAATCCATCTATGAAATAAAAAAATGAAAATATAAAACGGCACTAAGTAAAAATACGAGATCCATGTAAAAAATCCAAGTATATTTTCTTATATTAATCCCTTGTGGCTTGTAAGCTCTAACTAGCAGGGCCCTCTGATCCCTCCTGTATTGATTTGTATTGTGTGTACTGTCTGCCCTCATGTTGTAAAGCGCTACGTAAACTGTTGGCGCTATATGAATCCTGTATAATAATAATAGTAATAATAATATTAACTCCAAATGTATGCCCCCCGTAATACTATAGTTTCCTTTTATCAAAGCAAAACTCAAGATAGAACAATGAACACTATTTATTCACCTGTTTTTAAAATATTATAATTGAACCCTGGGTAGCGAGGGGATAATTGTTCAGCCCAACTTGCACTAATTTTTTCAAAACTTTCACCAACCTGAAACAAAGATCAGTGTATAAATGTCTACAGAGAAAAGACTAGTTAGAAATATTTTTTTTTTATAAACAGTGGTGTGATCCAGGTAAAGTCAGACCGCTGCTTTATACATGGAGTCATATGTATAACTGCAGATGAGGGTAAAGATGAGTTATAAAATATTTAGATTCTTTCATAAACCCATTTTTGACTGGATTCCTTCAAAATAGCCAAGTAACCCATTTAGTCACAGATCATCACTAAATCAAAAAGATTTCAGACACATTTTGAACATTAAGGAAACGCTGTAAGTTATTGCAATTACTCCCTGCTATCAGTAAACCAGGAATTAACAATTTTTTTTTAAACTTACATTGGGCCAGCATGGTTATTATTATTATTCAGGATTTATATAGCGCCAACAGTTTGCACAGCGCTTTACAATATAAAGGGAGACAATACAGCAACAGTACAATTCAATACAAGAGGGTTAGGAGGGCCCTACTCCTGCGAGCTTACAATCTAATAGGGAGGGGCTGGTGGAACAAAAATTAGTAACTGTGAGGGATGAACCGAAGAGGGAAGTAGAAGATTTGGTTATTAGCTGAAGGCAGGATAGGCTTCCCTGAAGAGATGAGTTTTCAGTGATCGCCTAAAAGTGGATAGAGTAGGAGATAACCGGACAGATTGGAGTAGTAAGTTCGAGAGGATGGGAGAGACTCTGGAGAAGTCATGGAGACAAGCATGGGAAGAGGAGATAAGGGAGCTAGAGAGCAGGAGGTCATGGGAGGAGTGGAGAGGACGATTTGGGTGATATTTGGAGAACAGATTGGTGATGTAGCTCGGGGCAGCGTTGTAAATGGCTTTGTATGTTATTGTTAGTGTTTTGAATTTTATTTGTTGGACAATGGGAAGCCAGTGGAGGAATTGGCAGAAAGGGGTGGTGGACACTGAGCGGTTGGTAAGGTGGATGAGTCTTGCAGCAGCATTCATGATAGACTGAAGAGGGGAAAGCTTGCGGAGAGGTAGGCCAATGAGGAGGAAGTTACAATAGTCAAGGCGAGTGATAAACAGGGAGTGAATAAGTTGCTTGGTGGTTTCAGTGGTTAGAAACGGGCATATTTTGGAGATGTTACGGAGGTGGAGCCTGCAAGATTTGGACAGCGATTGGATTTGGGGCTGAAAGGACAGGTCAGAGTCCAGGATTATACCTAGAACCCTGGCATGAGGGGAGGGAATGATGGTTTTATTATTGATTTTGATGGAAACGTCAGGGGGAGGGGGCATGGGCCGGAGGAAAAATTATGAGCTCGGTTTTAGAGAGATTGAGCTTGAATAAGTGGTTACAGGTAATTATCCATGTGTCACATCCAGGGGCCACTGGGTGTGCTGAACTTCACTGTAGTGTGTCTGTGCTATATACAGTCAGCGCTGTTTCTTTCCTGCTGCTGCTGGAGCAATTAGCCATCTGTGCACCGAACACAGGGAGTCACCGATATCTAAAATATAATTTGGAGTGGACTAACCCTTCAACAACTACAAGGATAGTTATATACTCTAATTGCATTTCTTCAAGTATCATGCCCAGAAGAAGAGGACAAAAATAGTTTTCTTAGACCTACCAATCTCCAGCAGGCAGGGCTATAGGCGTTAGTACCACAGGCCATAAGATATCCATTATATCGTGTCACATATGTCACAAAATTCTTACAGAAAGCCTGCAAAAAAAGAAAGCAGAATAATGTAAGCCATTAGAAGTAGAGGTAAAAAAATCCAGGATATTGGAACATGTAACTTTGTAACACATACCCATATCTAAAAAACACAACAATTGTGAGCAATTTTAGCAATACCCATGGGATTGTTATATATGAGAGTCATACTGGCTCCATACTGAAATAAAAGTGTTTTAAATAATAATGAGTAAAACTGGCAACAACTGGAGATCTACTGTGGATGGATGCCTTGCTGTCTGGATTTGGCTATAGCGGGAAGCCAACAAGTACCAAGGCCTGGTACATTTTTAGTATAGGACACTTGTCTTTTAAAACTTAGAGAAAGGGGAAGTTGTCACCATTATCAGGAAATCAGCTTAGAGGCCTTGTCACCAAAAATGCAGGTAAAATGACACAAAACATAAGCATTTAAAAGGCGTACTTGCAAAATTTTCCTTTACAGAAGTTATTTATTCCCTTGCAATGTACTTTTGCTAAAAAATGTAACTACTCCAGGAGAGTCAATTCCCTAGCACAGACCCCTCCCTCGGCATAGCATTCTCCTCTTCTAGAAGTGTCTAATTACTGGCCGTCAAAAATAAAGAAAGCCCCTGGGGGTGGGATTTTAAAGTCACTACCAAAGACAATGAAAGTAAAACAATATGATTTTAATGCATTATAGAAAAATACATGAAATATTGAACATGGTCATGCATACTGAGGAATCAAGATATGCAAAATGAAGATACAGATACCCAACACGTTTCAGAGATGAGTGTTGTCTTCTTCATCAGGGGTTAACAGGAAATAAATCATCTATAAAATTCAAATACAAAAAATCAACAATAAGTTAGTACATCCAACCAATAATGAATAGCCATGAAGAGGCCGTAAGTACTGGTAACTTACATCTTGTTCAATTGCATATACATGAGAACATCCACATTCATTTTAAAAGAAGGACACTATCACATGGAGTCTTCCGATCATCCTGCCCACATTATAGCTGCTTGCAGTAAACCTCTATAATAAAGGGATCTCCAGCGGCTGGAGTCCAGCCCAAAGCATATAATGATCATAAAGAGATATATGAACTATGCCCCAAATCGATAGAAAATGTTTTTTTGTCCCCAATTGTAGTGAAGCCACATGTACTGGGGCCTACAAGACGGGAATCCTGGGAAAAAGCACATAATGTAATAAAAAAGATGTATGAATAAAAATAAAAAAATTAAGTAAAAAATAATGAACATGCATCCATGATCACCAAAACGCTATACTCTGGTCAGACATACCTAGAATGTGAGGTCACATCAAAAACCGGAAGCCAGGCTCAGGAGGACAAAAAAAATCAGGAGATGCTGTAGAGTGAACCAATGAGAAAAATCACTGTTGTAATTTGGACTATATAAAGCCCCAAGTTTGAAAAAAGAGAATACTGAATGTCACTAGCTGCCCCTAAGAGTGGGGTATTTGAACTGCAATGACACTAGAACGGAGATCAGCAAGATCCCCATGTTACTCACTGTAAATGAGTCAGTATTCTCTTTTTTCTCTTTTTTCGAATTTGGGACTTTATATAGTCCAAATTACAACAGTGATTTTTCTCATTGGATCACTCTACAGCATCTCCTGATTTTTCTGTCCTCCTGAGCCTGGCTGCCAGTTTTTGATGTGACCTCACATTCTAGGTACGTCTGACCAGATTAAAGCCTTTTGGTGATCATGGATGCATGTTTATACTTTTTTACTTAATTTTTTTATCTTTAATCATATATCTTTTTATTACATTATGTGCTTTTTCCCAGGATTCTCGTCTTGTAGGCCCCAGTACATGTGGCTTCGCTACAATTAGGGAATAAGGGACAAAAAACCCTTTTCTATCGATCTGGGGCATAGTCCGTATATCTCTTTATGATCATTATATGCTTTGGGCTGTAGATACCTCTATTATAGAGGTTTACTGCAAGCAGCTATAATGTGGGCAGGACGATCGGAAGACTCCATGTGACAGTGTCCTTCTTTTAAAATGAATGTGGATGTTCTCATGTATATGCAATTGAACAAGATGTAAGTTACCAGTACTTATGGCCTCTTCATGGCTATTCATTATTGGTTGGATGTACTAACTTAATGTTGATTATTTGTATTTGAATTCTATAGATTATATATTTCCTGTTAACCCCTGATGAAGGAGACAACACTCGTCTCCGAAACGCATTGGGTATAGGAGTCTGTATCTTCATTTTGTATATCTTGATTACTCAGTATTCATGACCATGTTCAATATTTCATGTATTTTTCTATAATTAATTAAAATCATATTTTTTAACTTTTATTGTCTTTGGTAGTGCCTTTAAAATCCCACGCCAAGGGCTTTCTTTCTTTTTTTTCTTCATGGGATGTGGCACACTTTTGAAATCTTATACATCAGAATTCTTTTCTCAGTTACTGGCTGTCCAGCATCTCTGACCTACCTCCCTACATAACCTTTTTTGAAGCTGCCGGGGTGGGGGGAAATGAAAAACTACACAGCTTTGAGTATGCTGGGGCTGCTGACACCACATCCAAGATGGCAAGGGAGTGTTAGGGTTACAGTTGAGGTTGCAGGAAGGGGTACTGTGAGAGTTAGGTTTACAAGATAGCATTAGTGTTAGGGATGTGGTAACCAATGCGATTTCTGTGAGGGTTGGAGTTACAGGAAGGGCTGCTGTGAGGTTTAGGTTTTCAAGATAGGATTAATGTTAGGGATGAGGTAAAAGGGATGGTTTTTGTGAAGGTTGGGGTTACAAGGAGGGTTGGTTTGAGAATTGGAGCTACAGGAGGGTATAGGGCTAGAGTTGAGGTTGCAGGAAGGTTTGCTGTGAGAATTAGGTTTACAAGATAAGATTAGTGTTAGGGATGGAGTAGCAGGGATGGTTTTTGTGAGGGCTGGGGTTACAGGGAAAGTTAGGGTTAGAGTTGAGGTAGCAGGAAGGGTTACTGTGAGAATTAGGTTTACAAAATAGGAAAAATATAAGGGACGGTTTCAGTAAAGTTTGGGGTTACAGGGAGGGTTGGTGTGAGAATTAGGGTTACAAGAAGGGTCAGAGCTGAGGTTTCAGTAAGAGTTGCTAGGAGAGTTGGGCTTAGAAGTTAGGATTAATGTTAGGGATGTGGTAACCGAGGTGGTTTCTGTGAGGGTTGAAGTTACAGGAAGGGTTGCTGTGAGAGTTGGATTTACAAGATAGGATTAGTGTAAGGGGTGAGGTACCAGGGATGGTTTCTGTAACGGTTGAGTTTACAGGGAGGTTTGGTGTGAAAGTTGGAGTTATAGGAAGGGATAATGTTAGAGTTGAGGTTGCAGGAAGATAAGTTTAGTTTTAGAGATGTGGGTAACAGGGATGGTTTTTGTGAGGTCTGGGGTTACAGGGAGGGTTAGGGTTAGAGTTGAAGTAGCAGGAAGAACTGCTGTGACGGTTGGGTTTACAAGATAGGATTGTTGTTAGGGATGGTTTCTGTGAGGGTTGGGGTTACAGTTATGTGTTAGGGTTACAAATAAGGTTAGGGTTACAAATAAGGTTAGGGTTGGAACTGTAATTGCAGGCTAGGTTACTGTGAGGACTGAGGCAGCAGGGTTAGTGTAAGAGGTTTGGGTTACAAGAAAAATAGTGCTAGCCATTCCCTAGTGGTAACAAGAAGGTTAGGAAACCCAATTGCTTATATGCGAATTCCTCTTCCGGCCTACTTTAAAAGCTTGTTTTTCAGAAAGAGCGAGAGCATAGTATCCTGTGACAATAAGTGTGTTGCCCTCCAGCAGACCATATGACAATCTGAATTATTCAGACCTTCTGACTAGCACAGTTGACAAGTTCTGTGGACATTGTTACCACATCACTCACTTGATGATTAGAGTTCTTTAATAATGCATTAGTGTAATAAAGCATTATAAGTAAAGGCATGGGGCTGCTATACCACAGTGGTTGGGACCACACCTTGTGAATACAGGATTTATTTTTACTTATACATGCCTAAAATCCATAGAAAAAAATAAGCAAAAAATTGAGTTAGCTCATATAATTATTAGAAGCAGGCATTTTTTTTTAGCTGGGGTAAGCAATGTAATTGTGTTTTTACCCCTTCCATGTCAACAGAAGTTTCAATTATAACAAAGAAGGGTACAACTTCCTCACAAGCACATAGCAAATACTATTTTGCTATTTGTTTGAAGCACAACTGTTTCTAAAAAGAACACATTACTCAGATATCACCTGGCTACATCATTCCTTACCTTCTCATAACACCTGTCCTTTTTTGCATTCATCTGCGGAAAGACAAATCATTAATGTAGACATTGATATTATTTGTATGCTGTCTTTCCAAAGTGCCAATATTGCATGGTTTGCTTATTTTAGCTGTATTATTGAAATTGTAATATCACAGTTGAGTACCATCAGTGATAGTTTATTTGCACTACATTTTCACTATTGTACTACATTTTCAGTACAAGCTTGCGGGCCTTACCCCCTTCTTCTAAGGTCTAAGCAGTACTGATATGCAAAGATTTTAGCATTTTTTAAAACTGTTTATTGAACAATAGATACAATGACAGAATTACAAGATAATTTAGAAACTAATGAATGCAAATGAGGTATACGTTTTTTTTTTACTTTTATATTTTACGGGGTCAAAATATTAGCATATTTCGTACAAAAAAGACAAACAAAAATAAAACAATTTTCTGTATTTTTTTTTTTATCATGAACAGCACTCAGCTATGTTACTTAAAGTAGATCTAAACCCAATTACTAAGTTATTACAATCTTTAGACTCGTATTCAATTTCTTTTTTTTTAAATCTGCAGCTTTCATTAATGCCATGAATGTCTGTGTTCAGACACTTTCACCTATGCAATGACAACAATCTGTCCCTGTATCCTAAATTCTTTCTTGCATTGTCAACCTGAAATAGTGCTTCGGTTGTGTGGTTAGAGAAATCTGTTTGTTTTTTTCGTTCTGCCAACAAACATGTTTGTTGGCAGACACATCTATGGCCAGCTTTAGTCCTCTCTTACTGTTGTCACCATCAGAGAACCTAGCTTGGGCAAAAGAGAGGATGTGGCTGCAAAGGGACGGGAAACAATCAGAATTGCTGAGATGCAAAAGAATCAAGTATCTTCTAAAGGAAAACAACATGGTAATTGTTTTTAATATACTGTGGGTTGATTTACTAAAACTGCAGAGTGCAAAATCTGGTGCAGCTCTGCATAGAAACCAATCAGCTTCCAGGTTTATTTATTTTTCTGTCAAAGATTAATTGAACAAGCTTAAGTTAGAACCTGCTTGGCTACCATGCGCAGCTGCAACAGATTTTGCACTCTCCAGTTTTAATAATTCAGCCCCAGTGTTTTTTACCAACAAACATCATCCTCCTAGGGTTTAGATCTACTTTAAAGCGGTTATAAAGCTTTGTTTGTTTTTGTTTTTTTTAATAAAAAAAAACAAACATGCCTATACTTACCTGCTCTGTGCAATGGTTTTGCACAGAGCAGCCATGATCCTCTTCTCCTTGCCGACCCTCCAGGCCCCTCCTCTTTATTGGGCCCCCACCCCCGCTCACGTGTCACCGGATTTGATTGACAGTAGCAGGAGCCAATTGCTCCTGCTGCTATTAATCTGTCCAATAAGAGAGACAGCAGCAGGAGCCACTGCGCACATCGCTGGATCAGATGGGCTCAGGTAAGGAAAAGGGGGGATCTAGGGGGCAGCTGCAGTACAGAATGCATTTAGGTGAAAAACCTTAAGGCTTTAGAATCACTTTAACAATCTGGAAAACTGACAAAATATTTAAGCAGGAATACCATAACAATTGCATGCAAACAAAAGCACTGTATTAAAGTGGAGTTCCAGCCGCAACATTTAAAAAAAAAAAAGTCAGCAGCTACAAGTACTGTAGCTGCTGACTTTTAATAAGGACACTTACCTGTCCAGGGAGCCAACGATGTCAGCCCCCCGAGGCCAATTCGTCCACCGGCTCAGATGCAGGCGCCGCCATTCCAACTAAGGGAAACCGACAATGGAGCCTTCAGGCTTCACAGCCGGTTTCCTAATGCGCATGTGCAAATCGTGCGGCGCTTTGTGAATGGCCAGCTCTTTTTCTGGGAAACACACAGGTCCCAGAAGACAGTGGGGGTGAAGAAGGAGGGCTCGCTGCAGAAGAGGACATGACGTCCTGTGCCGCGGCCGTGATAGAACAGAAGTACACTTAGTACTTCAAAAAAGGTAGGAAAAGGAAAAAAAATAGATCTCGAGGGGTGGAGGGGTAGTCTTTCGTTTAAGACCACCTTGTAAAAGTGGAGGGAACTCCACTTTAAGCTGGATATACAGTATATTACACAATTTTATTTTTCAATTTCCTTTAGATTTACCTTGAACTGTGTAGTGGAAGGGCCTGTCTGATTGGATACAAATTGAAAGTGTTTAGGTCTGACCTCATATTAAATAGCTTTGTTAAATCTAAAATTGTACAGCAGTACCTTGGATTACGAGCATAATTTGTTCCAGAAGCATGCTTGTAATTCAAAGCACTCGTATATCAAAGGGAGTTTCCCCATAAGAATCAATGGAAACTCAGTCGTTCCAGTGTCACTGCTAGTGTATGCAGTACCACATGTAGCCAGAGGTGGGGGGTGCCGGAGACCACTTGGAGGTGGAACTGAGTGTCTCCGAGCATCTCCGAGTGGTCTCCGAGCATCTCCAGCACCCCCCCACCTCTGGCCACATGCAGTACTGCACACCCAAGAGGCTTGAATCCTGCTCGTCTTGCGAGACAACGTTTGCAAATCGAGTCAGGATTTAAAAAAGTAAGCTCGTATTGCGAAACGCTCGTAAACCGCGCTACTCGCAATCCAAGGTTTTACTGTACAAGAAAATTGTATATAATGTATGGCCAGCCATAGTGTGCCCATAAACTGTATTAATTTAGTAATATTTCTGTAAACCTAATCACTGATGAACAATAGCTTTGGTCTGTCTAGATCAGTCTTTCTCAACCTTTTTAACATGGAGGAACCCTCACTATACATTAGTGTGATGGTCAGTGGGAAAAATGCTCCTTACTTTGCAGTCAGTGGGAAGAATCCCCCTCTTACTTATAGCTAATTGGCATCAGTGGTTACATATCTGAGAGGCAAATGTATTTCTTGTTTAAACTGGAACTAAAGGCAACATTTTATTTTTCATTTCAGATAAAGTAAGCGAGGGTTCTAACCCCTGTAAGTCATCTGGGTCCCACTAGAGAGATTTCCTTTCACTTACTGTCCCATAGCCACAACAGAAAGTGACAGGAAAACCCTCCAAAGTTAGAGAATCAATTAGTGTTCCCATTGGGAGATATTCTCCTTATTCCTATGCTAGGGATAATACTAAATCCATTTTCAAAATTTGTGATTTCACTTTAGGTGAGAGCGTTAAACAGGACAAATAGGACAAATAGAGAAGGTAAACCTCCCTAACTGACACAGACAGCAATAAAAACTGAGGGGTGTTCTAATCCATCTCCACTAGCAGCCTTTGGAGGAACCCTAGGGTCCCACAGAACCCTGGTTGAGAAAAACTTGATCTAGCTGGATGGAATATAGCATAGCATACATAATACTTACTGAGTATTCCTTCCATGTGCTAAAATTATAGTGGTACAAAACTTCGTCTCCTCCGATGTACAGAGAATCTGGTGTGTCCAGGTAGAACATAGCATTTGGTTGCTCTTTGGGTAATGCAAACGTACCGTGACCTGTTTACAGAAAAGTTGGGTTTAATGTTACTTAACAACCAATACATTTTAATGAAGATACAGGGAAGCACACAGTGAAACAAAGCTAGAGTTGTTTTCAATTGAGAAATAAGTTATAGACATAATGTGGCCCTCTTGAAAATGTAATCTTTTCAATTCGGCCCACTGTTTGAGTTGAGTTTGGATTAGAGCCTCTGCTGTCGGTGTCCCCACTGAGATTTCCCACACTACCTGTTCTGCATGACATCCATCATTTGGAAGTGGGATAAAATGTACACAGTGGGTATGAAAACAGCAATAAAAATTGAGACCAGAGTTTTATTATTAAGGTTGCCTTAAGTCCTGCCTAAAAATCTGTTGCGGCCATATGCAGCTGAAGGGCTCATTCTAGCTTCTACGTTTCTGTGCATTGCCTAGGCGTTACCTAACTGTTTTCTATTTACTTATTTTTTCTATTAGTTGAGCTAGATGGACTTGTGCCTTTTGTAAACCTGACTAAAGTAAATGTCATAACCTAAAGTGCATTGCATTAAGGCTGCCCATTTATTTTCATTTTGCCTGCTAATGCAAAGGAACAATGCAAAATGGTCATGCAGCATTTTTTTAGATGTAGCACATCACCAGAAGTGTGTCATCATGAGTTGTGGTGAACGGCAACTTGCGTGCATCGGAGCTGTGCTGCCCTAGTGCATTGTGGTGCCATTCAAAATCAATGCCACAGCAACACACTAACACATGTAATGTTGAGATGTGCATTACTGCATTACTGATCGCAAAAGTGTGTTTCAGCTCCTATACTGCTATGCAGTGGTGACACTAGGGGGTGGCTTTTGGGGCTATAGCCCTGAATTTGGGGCCCATAGCCCCGAGTCTCTGCAGGGGTCCCCAAGGGGAGGGGAGGCTCTCTGGGCACCCTGATTTTAAGGGGGAGGCTCTCTGGGGACCCTGATTTAAGGGGAGGCTCTCTGGGGACCCTAATGTAAGGGGGGCTCTCTGGGAACCCTGATGTAAGTGGGCGGCTCTCTGGGGACCCTGATGCAAGGGGGAGGCTCTCTGATGTAAGGAAGAGGCTCTCTGGGGACCCTGATGTAAGGGGGGCTCTCTGGGGACCCTGATGCAAGGGGGGCTCTCTGGGGACCCTGATGTAAGGGGGGCTCTCTGGGGACCCTGATGCAAGGGAGGGCTCTCTTGGGACCCTGATGTAAGTGGGGGGCTCTCTGGGGATATACACACACACACGTATATTACTGTATATGCATGTATATGCCCGCCCAAGCGTATGACTTTCTTTACTACGCTGCTATGAGCTCTAGCCCGAGATCTTTTGTTGACCTAGCAACGTCCCTGCTGCTATGGCATGCAGTAAGTGGGTGTCCTGAGATGCACAACATTTTCAGGAAAATCTGCCAGACATGTACGCAGGTAGGAGCTCTGTGTAGAGACAAATTAGAATCTCCCACAAAGTACAGAACATTACAAAAATAGCAAATACCATTTCTAAAGACAAGATAAATATACTCAAAAATCAAGGCCGTTGGCTCTTTTTCTTATCTAGAATTTTCCAAAAATGACAGCAGCTTTCACTAATACCCACAACAGATATCACAAATGTATATAGGATGCCTGCCTTTACACCCACATGAACTTTAATGGCATTCCAGTCTTAGTCTGTAGGGTTCAATATTGAGTTGGCCCACCCTTTGCAGCTATAACAGCTTCAACTCTTCTGGGAAGACTGTCCACAAGGTTCTCAATTAAGATAACAATAATCACAAGTTTTATACCCAAAACATTAAAACATAAAACAAAGCAATTTCAAAGTGAGTCCATCAAAATGATACATAGAATCCAAAAAGTAACAGTCCGTTTAGATGATAGGTCTCCCAGTGATTGAATGGGCAAAAAATGACAAAACAAAAAGTGGCAGGGTGCTCCACTTGTAGTGCCCCATTGATTAATTTCAGTGGGCAGGGGCGGAGGAGGAGCAGTGTATTCACTGCTCCCGCACCACCTCAAAGATGCTGCTTGCAGGACTTTTTTCCCCGTCCTGCAAGCGCACCGCCCCAGTCTGAAAGCACTCGGGCTTTCACACTGGGGTGGCTTGAGAGGCGCTTTTCAGGTGCTATTTTTAGCGCTAAAACGCCTGAAAAGCGCCTCAGTGTGAAAGGGGTCTGACTGGCAGAAATCCGCCCACACCATGTTGCTAAAAAAATAAAAAATAAAGATTTCATTTCAAATATATATTTGTATTACAGTTTAAAACAGTTTATTGATATTAATTATTTATTTTTACTCTGCATTCCAAAGGCTGTTTTTTTATTTATTTCTTGAACATGTGACCAGCAGTAGAGGACTAGAAGCTCCTCCTGCTTATGTTTCCCTGCAGACAGACTGGGAAAGAGCTGGGTCATAGGACAGCTGTGTATCGATTAGGAAAAGGGTACTTAGATGTTTGTTTGTTTTTTAAATAAAATAATTACAGTGTCATCATCCACATACAAAAATAGAAGGGCCAATGTAATTTTAACAGTGTGTTTAGAATCACTTTAACCACTTGACGACCGCCTCACGCCGATTTACGTCGGCAAGGTGGCACGGACAGGCAAAATCACGTATATATACGTGATTTGCCTTCCGCGGGTGGGGGGTCCGATCGGACCCCCCCCCCGGTGCCCGAGGCGGTCGTCTTTGGTCCCACGGCGATCGGAGATGAGGGGGAGGCCATCCGTTCGTGGCCCCCCCTCGCGATCGCCGCCGGCCAATCAGATAACTTCCTTTGCTGCTGTATGCTAAACAGCAGCAAAGGAAATGATGTCATCTCTCCTCGGCTCGGTATTCCGTTGCAGCGCCGAGGAGAGAAGACATCACTGTGAGTGCACTAACACTACACACACAGTAGAACATGCCAGGCACACAAAACACCCCGATCCCCCCCCCCCCGATCGCCCCCCCCGATCACCCCCCCCCCTCCCTGTCACAAACTGACACCAGCAGTTTTTTGTTGTTTTTTTTTTTTTCTGATTACTGCATTGGTGTCAGTTTGTGACAGTTACAGTGTTGGGACAGTGAATATTACCCCCCTTTAGGTCTAGGATACCCCCCTAACCCCCCCTAATAAAGTTTTAACCCCTTGATCACCCCCTGTCACCAGTGTCGCTAAGCGATCATTTTTCTGATCGCTGTATTAGTGTCGCTGGTGACGCTAGTTAGGGACGTAAATATTTAGGTTCGCCGTCAGCGTTTTATAGCGACAGGGACCCCCATATACTATCTAATAAATGTTTTAACCCCTTGATGGCCCCCTAGTTAACCCTTTCACCACTGATCACCGTATAAGTGTTACGGGTGATGCTGGTTAGTTTGTTTGTTTTTTTAGTGTGAGGGCACCCGCCGTTTATTACCGAATAAAGGTTTAGCCCCCTGATCGCCCGGCGGTGATATGCGTCGCCCCAGGCAGCGTCAGATTAGCGCCAGTACCGCTAACACCCACGCACGCAGCATACGCCTCCCTTAGTGGTATAGTATCTGATCGGATCAATATCTGATCCGATCAGATCTATACTAGCGTCCCCAGCAGTTTAGGGTTCCCAAAAACACAGTGTTAGCGGGATCAGCCCAGATACCTGCTAGCACCTGCGTTTTGCCCCTCCGCCCGGCCCAGCTCAGCCCACCCAAGTGCAGTATCGATCGATCACTGTCACTTACAAAACACTAAACGCATAACTGCAGCGTTCGCAGAGTCAGGCCTGATCCCTGCGATCGCTAACAGTTTTTTTGGTAGTATTTTGGTGAACTGGCAAGCACCAGCCCCAAGCAGCGTCAGATTAGCGCCAGTACCGCTAACACCCACGCATGCAGCATACGCCTCCCTTAGTGGTATAGTATCTGAACGGATCAATATCTGATCCGATCAGATCTATACTAGCGTCCCCAGCAGTTTAGGGTTCCCAAAAACGCAGTGTTAGCGGGATCAGCCCAGATACCTGCTAGCACCTGCGTTTTGCCCCTCCGCCCGGCCCAGCCCAGCCCACCCAAGTGCAGTATTGATCGATCACTGACACTTACAAAACACTAAATGCATAACTGCAGCGTTCGCAGAGTCAGGCCTGATCCCTGCGATCGCTAACAGTTTTTTTGGTAGTATTTTGGTGAACTGGCAAGCACCAGCCCCAAGCAGCGTCAGATTAGCGCCAGTACCGCTAACACCCACGCATGCAGCATACGCCTCCCTTAGTGGTATAGTATCTGAACGGATCAATATCTGATCCGATCAGATCTATACTAGCGTCCCCAGCAGTTTAGGGTTCCCAAAAACGCAGTGTTAGCGGGATCAGCCCAGATACCTGCTAGCACCTGCATTTTGCCCCTCCGCCCGGCCCAGCCCACCCAAGTGCAGTATCGATCGATCACTGTCACTTACAAAACACTAAACTAAACTGCAGCGTTCGCAGAGTCAGGCCTGATCCCTGCGATCGCTAACAGTTTTTTTGGTAGCTTTTTATTGAACTGGCAAGCGCCAGCGGCCTAGTACACCCCGGTCGTAGTCAAACCAGCACTGCAGTAACACTTGGTGACGTGGCGAGTCCCATAAGTGCAGTTCAAGCTGGTGAGCTGGCAAGCACAAGTAGTGTCCCGCTGCCACCAAAAAGACAAACACAGGCCTGTCGTGCCCATAGTGCCCTTCCTGCTGCATTCGCCAATCCTAATTGGGAACCCACCACTTCTGCAGCACCCATACTTCCCCCATTCACATCCCCAACCAAATGCAGTCGGCTGCATGAGAGGCATTTTCTTTATGTCCTCCCGAGTACCCCTACCCAACGCCCCCCAAAAAAGATGTTGTGTCTGCAGCAAGCGCGGATATAGGCGTGACACCCACTATTATTGTCCCTCCTGTCCTGACAATCCTGGTCTTTGCATTGGTGAATGTTTTGAACGCTACCATTCACTAGTTGAGTATTAGTGTAGGGTACAGCATTGCACAGACTAGGCACACTTTCACAGGGTCTCCCAAGATGCCATCGCATTTTGAGAGACCCGAACCTGGAACCGGTTACCGTTATAAAAGTTAGTTACAAAAAAAGTGTAAAAAAAAAAAAAAAATATATAAAATAAAAAAAAATGGTTGTCGTTTTATTGTTCTCTCTCTCTCTATTCTCTCTCTCTTGTTCTGCTCTTTTTTACTGTATTCTATTCTGCAATGTTTTATTGTTATTATGTTTTATCATGTTTGTTTTTCAGGTATGTAATTATTTATACTTTACCGTTTACTGTGCTTTATTGTTAACCATTTTTTTGTCTTCAGGTACGCCATTCACGACTTTGAATGGTTATACCAGAATGATGCCTGCAGGTTTAGGTATCATCTTGGTATCATTCTTTTCAGCCAGCGGTCGGCTTTCATGTAAAAGCAATCCTAGCGGCTAATTAGCCTCTAGACTGCTTTTACAAGCCGTGGGAGGGAATGCCCCCCCCCCCACCGTCTTCCGTGTTTTTCTCTGGCTCTCCTGTCTCAACAGGGAACCCGAGAATGCAGCCGGTGATTCAGCCAGCTGACCATAGAGCTGATCAGAGACCAGAGTGGCTCCAAACATCTCTATGGCCTAAGAAACCGGAAGCTACGAGCATTTTATGACTTAGATTTCGCCAGATGTAAATAGCGCCATTGGGAAATTGGGGAAGCATTTTATCACACCGATCTTGGTGTCATCAGATGCTTTGAGGGCAGAGGAGAGATCTAGGGTCTAATAGACCCCAATTTTTTCAAAAAAGAGTACCTGTCACTACCTATTGCTATCATAGGGGATATTTACATTCCCCGAGATAACAATAAAAATGATTTAAAAAAAAAAAAATGAAAGGAACAGTTTAAAAATAAGATAAAAAAGCAAAAAAATAATAAAGAAAAAAAAAAAAAAAAGCACCCCTGTCGCCCCCTGCTCTCACGCTAAGGCGAACGCAAGCGGCGGTCTGTCGTCAAACGTAAACAGCAATTGCACCATGCATGTGAGGTATCGCCGCGAAGGTCAGATCGAGGGCAGTAATTTTTGCAGTAGACCTCCTCTGTAAATCTAAAGTGGTAACCTGTAAAGGCTTTTAAAGGCTTTTAAAAATGTATTAATTTTGTTGCCACTGCACGTTTGTGCGCAATTGTAAAGCATGTCATGTTTGGTATCCATGTACTCGGCCTAAGATCATCTTTTTTATTTCATCAAACATTTGGGCAATATAGTGTGTTTTAGTGCATTAAAATTTAAAAAAGTGTGTTTTTTCCCCAAAAAATGCGTTTGAAAAATCACTGCGCAAATACTGTGTGAAAAAAAAAAATGAAACACCCACCATTTAAATCTGTAGGGCATTTGCTTTAAAAAAATATATAATATTTGGGGGTTCAAAGTAATTTTTTTGGAAAAAAAAATATCTTTTTCATGTAAACAAAAAGTGTCAGAAAGGGCTTTGTCTTCAAGTGGTTAGAAGAGTGAGTGATGTGTGACATAAGCTTCTAAATGTTGTGCATAAAATGCCAGGACAGTTCAAAACCCCCCCAAATGACCCCATTTTGGAAAGTAGACACCCCAAGCTATTTGCTGAGAGGCATGTCGAGTCCATGGAATATTTTATATTGCGACACAAGTTGCGGGAAAGAGACAAATTTTTTTTTTTGCACAAAGTTGTCACTAAATGATATATTGCTCAAACATGCCATGGGAATATGTGAAATTACACCCCAAAATACATTCTGCTGCTTCTCCTGAGTACGGGGATACCACATGTGTGAGACTTTTTGGGAGCCTAGCCGCGTACGGGACCCTGAAAACCAAGCACCGCCTTCAGGCTTTCTAAGGGCGTGAATTTTTGATTTCACTCTTCACTGCCTATCACAGTTTCGGAGGCCATGGAAAGCCCAGGTGGCACAAAACCCCCCCAAATGACCCCATTTTGGAAAGTAGACACCCCAAGCTATTTGCTGAGAGGTATAGTGAGTATTTTGCAGACCTCACTTTTTGTCACAAAGTTTTGAAAATTGAAAAAAGAAAAAAAAAAAAGTTTTTTCTTGTCTTTCTTCATTTTCAAAAACAAATGAGAGCTGCAAAATACTCACCATGCCTCTCAGCAAATAGCTTGGGGTGTCTACTTTCCAAAATGGGGTCATTTGGGGGGGTTTTGTGCCACCTGGGCATTCCATGGCCTCCGAAACTGTGATAGGCAGTGAAGAGTGAAATCAAAAATTTTCACCCTTAGAAATCCTGAAGGCGGTGCTTGGTTTTCGGGGCCCCGTACGCGGCTAGGCTCCCAAAAAGTCCCACACATGTGGTATCCCCATACTCAGGAGAAGCAGCTAAATGTATTTTGGGGTGCAATTCCACATATGCCCATGGCCTGTGTGAGCAATATATCATTTAGTGACAACTTTGTGCAAAAAAAAAAAAAAAAAAAGTGTCACTTTCCCGCAACTTGTGTCAAAATATAAAATATTCCATGGACTCAATATGCCTCTCAGCAAATAGCTTGGGGTGTCTACTTTCCAAAATGGGGTCATTTGGGGGGGTTTTGTGCCACCTGGGCATTCCATGGCCTCCGAAACTGTGATAGGCAGTGAAGAGTGAAATCAAAAATTTTCACCCTTAGAAATCCTGAAGGCGGTGCTTGGTTTTCGGGGCCCCGTACGCGGCTAAGCTCCCAAAAAGTCCCACACATGTGGTATCCCCATACTCAGGAGAAGCAGCTAAATGTATTTTGGGGTGCAATTCCACATAGGCCCATGGCCTGTGTGAGCAATATATCATTTAGTGACAACTTTTTGTAAATATTTTTTTTTTTTTTTTTGTCATTATTCAATCACTTGGGACAAAAAAAATAAATATTCAATGGGTTCAACATGCCTCTCAGCAATTTCCTTGGGGTGTCTACTTTCCAAAATGGGGTCATTTGGGGGGGTTTTGTACTGCCCTGCCATTTTAGCACCTCAAGAAATGACATAGGCAGTCATAAACTAAAAGCTGTGTAAATTACAGAAAATGTACCCTAGTTTGTAGACGCTATAACTTTTGCGTAAACCAATAAATATATGCTTATTGACATTTTTTTTACCAAAGACATGTGGCCGAATACATTTTGGCCTAAATGTATGACTAAAATTTAGTTTATTGGATTTTTTTTATAACAAAAAGTAGAAAATATCATTTTTTTTCAAAATTTTCGGTCTTTTTCCGTTTATAGCGCAAAAAATAAAAACTGCAGAGGTGATCAAATACCATCAAAAGAAAGCTCTATTTGTGGGAAGAAAAGGACGCAAATTTCGTTTGGGTACAGCATTGCATGACCGCGCAATTAGCAGTTAAAGCGACGCAGTGCCAAATTGGAAAAAGACCTCTGGTCCTTAGGCAGCATAATGGTCCGGGGCTCAAGTGGTTAAAAGTCCAGTAATGTGACACTGTTAAATTTTTGTTGGCTGCATGTGTTTTCGTGTAAGTGTAAACACATTTTTACAAAGAAATTACCCCCAAAATCAACATTTATAAGTAAGTTTACGATTCTGTGTGGGCTGCATTAATAGACTTATTGGGCCTCAGGTTGGACACCCCTGCCTTAATGCATTAATTTCATCCATGATATTTAACCACTTCCGGACTGCCGCACGCCGATATACGTCCTAATTTTGAAGAGGAATATCGTTGTTATGGCAGCAGGTAGCTGCCATAACCTCGGTATCCTCTTCTTTGGCCGGCGGTCTGCTTTCTGATAATAGTGGTCTCTGCGGCAGATTCGCTGCAAGATCACTTTTATCCCTCCCGCCACACTCCGGTGCCCTCCGCCGCTTACCAGACCCGTCGGCAGCGGCGGAGGCGAAGGGATCTTCTCCCTTGCTGGGTATGGAGATGAGTGAGGGGAAGATGGCCCCCACCCATCTCCATATCACAGCAGGGCAGAAGTGACGTCAAAACGTCACTTAAAGAGCCTTTTTTTTTTTTTTTTTTTTTAAATGACAATTTTTTTTTTTAATTGCATTTTTGTGTAAATATGAGATCTGAGGTCTTTTTGACCCCAGATCTCATATTTAAGAGGTCCTGTCATGCTTTTTTCTATTACAAGGGATGTTTACATTCTTTGTAATAGGAATAAAAGTGACACTTTTTTTTTCAAAAGAACAGTGTAAAAATAAAAAATATAAGGTAAATTAAATAAGAAAAAAAAATGTTTTTTTAAACGCACCCCATCCTGCAGAGCTCACGTGTATATGAAAACGGTGGACAAACCACACGAGAGGTATTGCCACGATTGGTAGAGTGAGAGCAATAATTCTAGCCCTAGACCTCCTCTGTAACTCAAAACATGCAACCTGTAGAATTTTTAAAATGTCGCCTATGGAGATTTTTAAGGGTAAAAGTTTGTCGCCATTCCACGAGCGGGCGCAATTTTGAAGCGTGACATGTTCGGTATCAATTTACTCAGCGTAACATTATCTTTCACAATATAAAAAAATTGGGCTAACTTTACTGTCATTTTATTTTTTAATTCAAAAAAGTGTATTTTTTCCAAAAAAAAGTGCGCTTGTAAGACCGCTGCAGAAATATGATGTGACAGAAAGTATTGCAACGACCGCCATTTTATTCTCTAAGGTGTTAGAAAAAAAATGTATAATGTTTGGGGGTTCTAAGTAATTTCCTAGCAACAAAAAACTGTTTTTAGTTTGTAAACAACAATAACTCAAAAAGAGGTTGGGTCCTTAAGTGGTTAATTATTAGATTCAGGAGCTTGAAAGGGTCAGTGCTAAACAGAACTGTGTGGGAGGAAGACTTATTCAGCTAGTTACCAAGAAATTGTGTATACAGTTATTGCAAAAGCTGATTCCTACACAGCATGTGCAACCCCTGAAACTGCAAGCTCAACCACTCAATTGAGAAAATCCATAGATCTGCAATAGATTTAGCAACCCAGTTGACACATCTTTTCACTCAAAACACACAAACATGAAGAGGTCAGGATCAGGTTTTATATTCTCATGGGTTACTTATGAGCAGCAGACCAATCTGCCATTTTTAGTAACTTTGCCTTGTATCGATCTGCTCCTGTTTTGCAGTGCCTTGCTGTATAAAGCTGGATTCACACCTATGCATTTTTAGTGCTTTTTGCATTTTGCAGATTTGCACTGCAGTCCATTTAACATGGATTCCTATGGAACACGTTCTGTAGAGCAAATCTGCAAAATGCAAAAAGCACTAAAAACGCATAGGTGTGAATCCAGCCTAATAGCATTGCAGACATCACAACCTGCAAAAGCTCATTTCAGGGAGGTGGCAAACTCATTTCAGGGAGGTGACGTTTTGGGCCGGCGCCGACCCCACCCCAATGATATACACCCTGATCAGTGCCAATTAAATGCAGCTATACCAGTGCCAATTAAATACAGCCTTACCAGTGCCCATGGAATCATCGGATCATTGTGAGTGACACATAAATCAGTGATGAGTGAGCTGAGAGATGTGGTTAGAGAGTCATACACAGTGATGCTCAGCCTCACTGTTTCATTTCAATATGTTTATTGAGTTTTTTTGAGTAAAGGAGAGAAATATAAAAAGCTCGTTGTTCGCCTACGCAGGGGCTAGAGACATGTAAAAAATAGCCTCAATGTTTCACTCTAGCCACACTCTGCAGAACTCACACACTCTGGAGGACCAGCCTGTGCGTAGCAGAGTCAGTGTGACCCACACTGACTCTGCAAATGCGCTGCTTTTTTAGATGTGTGGGGGTGCCATTAAGAATGAATGGCAGCCAATAGTTTGCACAGTGCTTTACAACACATCACATTGGGGTGCCATGCAGAATGAAAGAAGAAGTGCATCAAACCAGCACATCTAACATGCGTTACCGCAAATACATGGTGTGAATGGGACCAAAGTGTTCTTAGTGACACCACACATAATGAGATCTTTTATTAGCACACAGAAAAAAATGAGACTGCTACAGACATAATATGTTTAACCACTTCAGCCCCGGAAGGTTTTACCCCCTTCCTGACCAGAGCACTTTTTACAATTCGGCACTGCGTCGCTTTAACTGCTAATTGCGCGGTCATGCAATGCTGTACCCAAATGAAATTTGCGTCCTTTTCTTCCCACAAATAGAGCTTTCTTTTGATGGTATTTGATCACCTCTGCCGTTTTTATTTTTTGCGCTATACACAGGAAAAGACCGAAAATTTTGAAAAAAAATGATATTTTCTACTTTTTGTTCTAAAAAAAATCCAATAAACTCAATTTTAGTCATACATTTAGGCCAAAATGTATTCGGCCACATGTCTTTGGTAGAAAAAATGTCAATAAGTGTATATTTATTGGTTTGCGCAAAAGTTATAGCGCCTACAAACTAGGGTACATTTTCTGGAATTTACACAGCCTTTAATTTATGACTGCCTATGTCGTTTCTTGAGGTGCTAAAATGGCAGGGCAGTACAAAACCCCCCCAAATGACCCCATTTTGGAAAGTAGACACCCCAAGGAATTTGCTGAGAGGCATGTTGAGCCCATTGAATATTCATTTTTTTTGTCCCAAGTGATTGAATAATGACAAAAAAAAAAAAAAAAAATTACAAAAAGTTGTCACTAAATGATATATTGCTCACACAGGCCATGGGCATATGTGGAATTGCACCCCAAAATACATTTAGCTGCTTCTCCTGAGAATGGGGATACCACATGTGTGGGACTTTTTGGGAGCCTAGCCGCGTACGGGGGCCCGAAAACCAATCACTGCCTTCAGGATTTCTAAGGGCGTACATTTTTGATTTTACTCCTCACTACCTATCACAGTTTTGAAGGCCATAAAATGCCCAGATGGCATAAAACCCCCCCAAATGACCCCATTTTGGAAAGTAGACACCCCAAGCTATTTGCTTTGAGGCATGTTGAGTCCATGGAATGTTTTATATTTTGACACAAGTTGTGGGAAAGTGACAATTTTTTTTTTTTTTGCACAAAGTTGTCACTAAATGATATATTGCTCACACAGGCCATGGGCATATGTGGAATTGCACCCCAAAATACATTTAGCTTCTTCTCCTGAGTATGGGGATACCACATGTGTGGGACTTTTTGAGAGCCTAGCCGCGTACGGGGCCCTGAAAACCAATCACTGCCTTCAGGATTTCTAAGGGGGTACATTTTTGATTTTACTCCTCACTACCTATCACAGTTTCGGAGGCCATGGAATGCCCAGGTGGCACAAACCCCCCCCAAATGACCCCATTTTGGAAAGTAGACACCCCAAGCTATTTGCTGAGAGGCATGGTGAGTATTTTGCAGCTCTCATTTGTTTTTGAAAATAAAGAAAGACGAGAAAAAACATTTTTTTTTTCTTTTTTCAATTTTCAAAACTTTGTGACAAAAAGTGAGGTCTGCAAAATACTCACTATACCTCTCATCAAGTAGCTTGGGGTGTCTACTTTCCAAAATGGGGTCATTTGGGGGGGTTTTTTGCCACCTGGGCATTCCATGGCCTCCGAAACTGTGATAGGCAGTGAAGAGTGAAATCGAAAATTTACGGCCTTAGAAAGCCTGAAGGCGGTGCTGGGTTTTCGGGGTCCCGTACGCGGCTAGGCTCCCAAAAAGTCTCACACATGTGGTATCCCCGTACTCAGGAGAAGCAACAGAATGTATTTTGGGGTGTAATTTCACATATTCCCATGGCATGTTTGAGCAATATATCATTTAGTGACAACTTTGCGCAAAAAAAAATAAAAAATTGTCTCTTTCCCGCAACTTGTGTCACAATATAAAATATTCCATGGACTCGACATGCCTCTCAGCAAATAGCTTGGGGTGTCTACTTTCCAAAATGGGGTCATTTGGGGGGGTTTTAAACTGTCCTGGCATTTTATGCACAACATCTAGAAGCTTATGTCACACATCACCCACTCTTCTAACCACTTGAAGACAAAGCCCTTTCTGACACTTTTTGATTACATAAAAAAATAATTTTTTTTTGCAAGAAAATTACTTTGAACCCCCAAACATTATATATTTTTTTAAAGCAAATGCCCTACAGATTAAAATGGTGGGTGTTTCATTTTTTTTTTTCACACAGTATTTGCGCAGCGATTTTTCAAACGCATTTTTTGGGGAAAAAACACACTTTTTTAAATTTTAATGCACTAAAACACACTATATTGCCCAAATGTTTGATGAAATAAAAAAGATGATCTTAGGCCGAGTACATGGATACCAAACATGACATGCTTTAAAATTGCGCACAAACGTGCAGTGGCGACAAACTAAATACATTTTTAAAAGCCTTTAAAAGCCTTTACAGGTTACCACTTTAGATTTACAGAGGAGGTCTACTGCTAAAATTACTGCCCTCGATCTGACGTTCGCGGTGATACCTCACATGCATGGTGCAATTGCTGTTTACATTTGACGCCAGACCGACGCTTGCGTTCGCCTTAGCGCGAGAGCAGGGGGGACAGGGGTGCTTTTTTTTTTTTTTTTTCTTTATTATTATTATTTTTTTTATCTTATTTTTAAACTGTTCCTTTCATTTTTTTTTTTTAAATCATTTTTATTGTTATCTCAGGGAATGTAAATATCCCCTATCATAGCAATAGGTAGTGACAGGTACTCTTTTTTGCAAAAATTGGGGTCTATTAGACCCTAGATTTCTCCTCTGCCCTCAAAGCATCTGACCACACCAAGATCGGTGTGATAAAATGCTTTCCCAATTTCCCAATGGAGCTGTTTACATCCGGCGAAATCTAAGTCATAAAATGCTCGTAGCTTCCGGTTTCTTAGGCCATAGAGATGTTTGGAGCCACTCTGGTCTCTGATCAGCTCTATGGTCAGCTGGCTGAATCACCGGCTGCATTCTCAGGTTCCCTGTTGAGACAGGAGAGCCAGAGAAAAACACGGAAGACGTTGGGGGGGCATTCCCTCCCACTGCTTGTAAAAGCAGTCTAGAGGCTAATTAGCTGCTAGGATTGCTTTTACATGAAAGCCGATCGCTGGCTGAAAAGAATGATACCAAGATGATACCTAAACCTGCAGGCATCATTCTGGTATAACCACTCAAAGTCGTGAATGGCGTATCTGAAGACAAAAAAATGGTTAACAATAAAGCACAGTAAACGGTAAGGTATAAAAAATCGCATACCTGAAAAACAAACATGATAAAACATAATAACAATAAAACATTGCAGAATAGAATACAGTAAAAAAGAGCAGAACAAGAGAGAGAGAATAGAGAGAGAGAGAACAATAAAACGACAACTATTTTTTTTTTATTTTATATTTTTGTGTTTTTTTTTTTTTTTTACACTTTTTTTTGTAACTAACTTTTATAACTGTAACCGGTTCCAGGTTCGGGTCTCTCAAAATGCGATGGCATCTTGGGAGACCCTGTGAAAGTGTGTCCTAGTCTGTGCAATGCTGTACCCTACGCTAATACTCAACTAGTGCATGGTAGCGTTCAAAACATTCACCAATGCAAAGACTAGGATTGTCAGGACAGGAGGGACAATAATAGCGGGTGTCACGCCTATATCCGCGCTTGCTGCAGACACGACATCTTTTTTGGGGGGGTTCGCTGGGTAGGGGTACTCGGGAGGACATAAAGAAAATGCCTCTCATGCAGCCGACTGCATTTGGTTGGGGATGTGAATGGGGGAAGTACGGGCGCTGCAGAAGCGGTGGGTTCCCAATTAGGATTGGCGAATGCAGCAGGAAGGGCACTATGGGCACGACGGGCCTGTGTTTGTCTTTTTGGTGGCAGCGGGACACTACTTGTGCTTGCCACCTCACCAGCTTGAACTGCACTTATGGGACTCGCCACGTCACCAAGTGTTACTGCAGTGCTGGTTTGACTACGACCGGGGTGTACTAGGCCGCTGGTGCTTGCCAGTTCACCAAAACGCTACAAAAAAAACTGTTAGCGATCGCAGGGATCAGGCCTGACTCTGCGAACGCTGCAGTTATGCGTTTAGTGTTTTGTAAGTGTCAGTGATCGATCGATACTGCACTTGGGTGGGCTGGGCTGGGCCGGGCGGAGGGGCAAAACGCAGGTGCTAGCAGGTATCTGGGCTGATCCCGCTAACACTGCGTTTGTGGGAACCCTAAACTGCTGGGGACGCTAGTATAGATCTGATCAGATCAGATATTGATCCGTTCAGATACTATACCACTAAGGGAGGTGTACGGTGCGTGCGTGGGTGTTAGCGGTACTGGTGCTAACCTGACGCTGCCTGGGGCTGGTGCTTGCCAGTTCACCAAAACGCTACCAAAAAAACTGTTAGCGATCGCAGGGATCAGGCCTGACTCTGCGAACGCTGCAGTTATGCGTTTAGTGTTTTGTAAGTGACAGTGATCGATCGATACTGCACTTGGGTGGGCTGGGCCGGGCGGAGGGGCAAAACGCAGGTGCTAGCAGGTATCTGGGCTGATCCCGCTAACACTGCGTGTTTGGGAACCCTAAACTGCTGGGGACGCTAGTATAGATCTGATCGGATCAGATATTGATCCGTTCAGATACTATACCACTAAGGGAGGCGTATGCTGCGTGCGTGGGTGTTAGCGGTACTGGCGCTAATCTGACGCTGCCTGGGGCGACGCATATCACCGCCGGGCGATCAGGGGGCTAAACCTTTATTTGGTAATAAACGGCGGGTGCCCTGACACTATAAAAAATAAACGAACTAACCAGTGTCACCCGTAACGGTTATACGGTGATCAGTGGTGAAAGGGTTAACTAGGGGGCAATCAAGGGGTTAAAACATTTATTAGATAGTATATGGGGGTCCCTGTCGCTATAAAACGCTGATGGCGAACCTAAATATTTACCTCCCTAACTAGCGTCACCAGCGACACTAATACAGCGATCAGAAAAATGATCGCTTAGTGACACTGGTGACAGGGGGTGATCAAGGGGTTAAAACTTTATTAGGGGGGGTTAGGGGGGTACCCTAGACCTAAAGGGGGCCTAACACTCACTGCCCTAACACTGTAACTGTCACAAACTGACACCATGCAGTAATCAGAAAAAAAAAAAAAAAAAAAATACTGCTTGCTGTCAGTTTGTGACGGGGGGGGGGGGGGGGGGTGATTGGGGGGGGATCGGGGGGCGATCGGGGGGGGATCGGGGGTGTAAAGTATGCCTGGCATGTTCTACTGTGTGTGTGTGTTGTGCACTTACATGTCTTCTCTCCTCGGCGCTGGAACGGAAACTGCCGAGCCGAGGAGAGATGACATCACATCCTCTGCCTGTGTGAAACTACACACAGGCAGGGGAGGATTCCGATTGGCTGGGAGCGATCGCGAGGGGGGGGCCAAGATCGGATGGTCTCCCCCTCGCCTCCCGACGCTCCCAGTCAAATGCCGACCGCCGCTGGCACCGGGGGGGGTCCGATCGGACCCCCCGCCCGCGGGAGGCAGATCACGTACAGGTACGTGATTCTGCCTGCCCGTGCCATTCTGCCGCCGTATATGTGCGTTAGGCGGTCCGCAAGTGGTTAATATCATCCTCCAATGACAAAGGGAGATCTGAGAAGAAGAATGGCTCCTCAAACATGTACAAAGTCTGATAATATGGGAGCCAACAATGCTGCAATAGAAGTCTCCGGAAGTCTAATGGTCAGAAGTGTATTTCCACATGCCCTGCAGCCATGGGTGTGCGCAGCCTATTGCATTAGGGTGTGCAACCCTTAGCTCCAACACATATGCGTTTGACATATTTACCGGCCTTTTCCCCGCTCTCCATCCTGAAAGAATGGGAGGAAGGGGGAGCAAGGGAGCACATGGGAGACCCGGGCAACAGAAGGAAGAGGAACAGGGAAATGAGGGGTGGCGAAGGTGGCATATATTAGTACCGATCCCCTATATTTTCCCCCTGTGGCAGCTGAATGTTGACAAAAGGGAGAGGAGAAGCCTACTTTCAGCTGCTGCAGGAGGAAAATACAGATCGGTTGCACTAAATTCCACCCACGTCCAGGTTCTGAGGGTCGGCAAGGAAGGGTTGTGGTTTACCTGTCACCTGCCCACCATTGACAGGTTGCCAACCCCAGGATTAGGGTGTGCCCAGGCACACCTGGCACACCCCTTGCGCACGCCTATGCCTGCAGCACATAAGGTGTCACACACCCTCCGGTCACTGTACAACAGGCTCTGAACTATCTCCACAATACACTAATGCAGCTCCCTATTATTGTACAGCACACAGGTGTCGGCTCCGGAAGCTCCCAGCCCCCCCACACACACACAGCTCCATGACGCCTCCAATGCTCCCTCAACCTTCCGTAACACCTTCCTTCAGCTGCCAACTCACTGAGTAACCCAGCCGCTTCCACACATGTTTGGGAAACGCCCGCTTCCGAAGGACCAGCCTGTGCATAGCAGAGTCAGTGTGACTCCTCCCTCCTCACACAGGTCTCTTATGACAGAGATCCGATCATCCACCGTCCGTGAATGGTACAGCCGCAGCGGCCACTTGGGCAGTGGGCGACAGTGCAGGCAGACAGGCTCAGCCGGGAGATTGTGCCGCACTCGTGGGAGTCCGTGAGCCCGCCATCAAAAACGGATTTTTCTATTTTCTTTTATTGAAGACTGCACAGCGCTTGTTTACGTGCCTGTGTGAATAGGCACATTACAATTAATGGGCTATATTTTAGCTCAGTAAAAAAAAAAAAAAGCTGTACTGAGCTTTTTCAAGCTGCAGTGTGCAAGAGGCCTTAATGCAAGCTAAAGCATCGTGCAGCTTATGTGCAGTCGCAGTACATTGGCAATAATGTTCAGAATCCCACTGAGCATAAATTTACCAAACATGAGGACCTGACCCTCACTGCATGGTAACACATGTAATAAAGAATACATATGTTGTCATTTGGTCAGGGCTGTGTCTGGGGCAGCCACTTTTGCTGCTGCAGCCCCCCCCCCCTCCTCCTTTGTTGCTAGGATGCTGGCTGGCCACACAGCATCACTGTTTGCTAGGACACTGGCCATCAGGCCTCACACTGTCATTGGTTGCTAGGTTTGTTATGGTACAGGTGCCCACCAATAACAACTAATGATGCTGTGAACAAGGCTGAACATGCACTGATGATGCAGTGTCCAGTATGAATGCCATGGCCTCATTGCCGCCCCCCTCCCCCCTTTCCATCATGTGGTAGCTGCCTCAATTGGCTTTCTGAGCCTTGCATGTGGTGAACTGAAAAAATTAGTTTGGTATATTTTTTGGCCTGTGAACATTCATTGAGGGTAAATAAGTTGTAAATAAATTGGCACGAGTGGACACGGACACAGCCCGCTCTCCTCTATGGACAGTCAGATGTACACAGGCCGGCTGTCCGATTACACCTGATTGCCATCCGTCTTCCATTTGTTTTTGCCGGATCGGAAAGGAGGTAGCCAGGTGTAAGCGAACACAAGTCTGTTTACATCCAGCTACCCATAGAGGAGAATGGAGAGTCCAGTTGGTCCATCTGAAAAACTGACAGGAAGACCCAATTGGACTGCCTGTAGTGAATTGACTATTTCTGAGACTTCTTTTTGCTTGAAGTGTCATTTTACAGAGCAAATGTTATGCTGCCAAAATGTAATGAGGGTGAATGTATTAGGGCAGTGCAATTACATCCTCCAGCAGCATTAGTTGGGCAGGACAGAGTACTCAAGAGGAAGATAATATTTGGAGACTCAGGCTGTCAGGCTGGCTTATAGCAAATAATTGGCAGCTGACACAGAACTATTCCCCTCTTAAATATGCTATCCACTCTTACTGATAATGCAACCATTGCCACAGGGTGTAAACACTGTGCAAACCTTACACAGACAAAAGAGTTAAAAGCACAAATTCTTTACAGCTTTGTAATATATTTGCTAATATACATTTATCCTTTAACGTTTCAGTAACTACCGGCTATTACATTGCACAATGTTAAAAGCAATGAAATCTCTGATATGGAAAGATGGCCAAAGGAGGAAAAAGTGGTTTATATATGCAAGGAAATGCAGATCAGGCATCCTGCTCAGGGCCAGGTAGTAACTATCATTATTGCAAACTCTGTTTGGAAATGCAAGCATAAGGCGTGCGCACAGGGTGTGCTGGGTGTGCCTGGGCACACCCTAATCACCCTATGTGGTGCCAATTTCCCCTGCTTCCTGGCATCCCACACTCCCCTCCCTGAAGTGCTGCCAGCTTCCCTCCACTCCTCTCCCACTGACTGCTGTGGGGTATGTTTCAGGATGGATTAATGAATATATACAGTGAGAGATCTGTACCAATCGCTCCTGTGTTCATTCTTAACTGAAGCATAGTAAACTATGTTTGCAGCTGAGGCTGCAGAGAAAGTGAATGGGGAGGCTCTGTTGTCAGTCCTTTTCTCTCTGTTTAGACCCTTGATATTTCACCAAAGCCCCCATACAAGAAAAGAAATTGTAAAAAAAAAAAAATAATAATATTCTAAAAAATAATTAAAAAAATTAAATTGTAAAAAAATAATTAAAAAACAAACAAAAAAAACTACTGACACCATCCACTGCCTTACTGACACCAATCTCTGCTCTGCTGACACCATCCACTGCTCTGCTGATATACACGCATGTGTGTTTGTGCTCTGGGGTGCACACCTTAATACAATAGGCTGCGCACACCAATGAGAAATGGTAATACAAAAATGTTTTTTATTGACATTTTGTATAAACAAATGTTCACAAAAAATATATATATACAGTATATACAAGGATATACAAGGATAGTACAGCACACACGTGTCCAGGTTATTAGGTCTTGTGCACAACTGATATAAGTAGACTTAACTGACATACAAGGCAGTTCCAGGAAGCATTGATCTTACTTGGGATTTAAAAAAATCTTCCAGGCCATCTGCCAGTCTTGGCTGTTATCTTTCTATAGCACACACCAATCTCATGTATAGCACATATTGTGATGCCACATTTATAAAATTTCTTGGAAATGTATTATGTTTTTTCATGTTATTGTTTTTCTTGGTATTTATAATGATTTAGGAGTAAACATTTTTAAATGTTTACTTGTAAAATAAAGATACAAATAATTAAAAGAATGATCTAAAATATGTAAAAAGTATAAACTTTTGAAAAACAAAATAACCAAAAACTATATTGTTTTGACTACAGCAACCGGTAAATTTACAAGGAACTATTATCTATGTACTGAACATAACATTTTACTGTAATTTTGTAATATTGCCAAAGTAAAGGTTCCTCATACGCAGAATTTCCCTTTAGTTTCAGTATCTAGAATAATAGTATAGTAAGGTTTCCGAGCTGTCTACTGAAAGTACTGTATGTAAATGTTTGGTAACAATGGTAAAACCAGAAACGTAAAGGCATGCAAACAACTTTCTATAATATATAATATTATTGATACTTTTGATTTATACCAAGCGCAGCAATCATAATATGGCATATTTAAAAAAATGTTCACTGGACATAACGCTCACATGCTCACGTCCTTCCTCAGATCAGAACACATCTGAGGATGTGTTCTGATCCGAGGAAGGGCGTGAGCATGTGAGCCAGAAACGGAAAAATATTTTGAAGAGATGTAACTATACAAATTTTTGAACGAATAAACAAAGTTTTTAAGTGCAGCAATCCTTTGGACTTTTTTGCTTATATATATATATATATATATATATATATATATATATATATACAGGGGCCGTTCTCCACAGTTCGAAGCGTTTGTAGATTGCTTCACTCCTCCAAAGGAGAAGTGATCTACAAGGCTTCATAAACTGGCATCCAGAGGAGAACGAACTCCCCTGTGAATGCCGGAGAATGGAGCAGTGAAAAATTTTCACTGCTTCATAAACGGACACCTATGAGTTTTGTTCCCTTCAACCCACTGGGTTGAACAAAAAAAAAACTGACAGCTCTGGTTAGAGCTGCTGTGCTAACGATCTGACGTTAGTACATCGATCTCCCCCACTGAGCCATTGGCTGAGACTGCTGATCGGGAGCTGGTCAGCTGCTGGTTTTTCAGCATGCTCGTCCGATAGAAGTCGGCTGTGTCGGACCAGCTGGCATACACACGAGCCGAATGTTGGCCGGTTTTTATTGAACTGGCCAATGTTGAACTGGCCATAGATGATGCTATTCTCTTTCCTGCAACCGCAGAACGCAGGAAAGAAGATCGCTCGATTCCCCCCATTAACACAGTCAGTGGGGGAATCCCTCCCACAGAGCTTTTGTGTTCCCGCCAGGAGAACACAGTGATTATTGCTAGGGGCTATAGCCACTGGCAATAATCACATGTAAAAATCCAACATGCTGTTTGTACCCAAGTTGGTCGATAGATCAACTTGCCTACAATCAGCCTGCCCTTAAATGGTTTAAATCTCTTTAAATTTGAACCTTCTATGGCTGGCTTTAAAAAAAAAAAAAAAAAAAGAAGTTCCTCTTTAATGCTGCAGTGTTTAATAAGGCACAGATGCTATGTACCTCCAGAGGTTTTTTTCTCAGAGAATAGGTTCAGGAACTCCCCTTTTCAAGTCACCCCTTGTCTTCCCCCCCTATCCACCTCTGAGCACTGCCCCTTGGTTACATCCTCTACCCACCTTCCAGTACGGACCTTTTTAGAGAATACAGAACCAAGTATCATTTTGTAGGGCTAAGTAATTTGTATAGATTTTATTAATAAGCATTAAGATATACACCCTTCTTTCAACAATAGACCCCCCGCAACAAAATGACCCTCCAGTAACAACAGATCCACCCCAGCAACAATAGACCCCTGTCAGCAACAACATGTCTCCCAGAAGCCAGCATCAATAGACCCTCAAGCAGCCAGCAACAATAAACCCCTCTCTCATCAGTAGATCCCTCCCAGCAACAATTGGCCCCCAGCAACGATAGATCCCCCATCAGCCAGCATCAATGGACCCTCCAGTAGTCAACAACAATAGACCCTTCCCATCAACAATAGATCTCCCAGCCTCCAGCACACCCCAGCACCCTTTGCCATTACATACATTCAGTGCAGGAGGTGCCGGAACTGCGTTCCCCCACGTTCCTGCTGAAAAAAAGCACTGTCTCCCTCTACTGTTTTTGGTATTATGCGTTATCATATAAACATATAGTCATGAATAGTGTATATAGATCCTCATACAATGCACATGGTAGCCTTGATATAAGAAGAAGTTATCAAGATTATGTATATGTATGGTTAGAGCAGTGTTTCTCAACTCCAGTCCTCAAGGCGCCCCAACAGGTCATGTTTTCAGGATTTCCCTCAGATGAAATGGACGTGGTAATTACTAAGGCAGTGAAACTGATCAAATCACCTGTGCAAAATAATGGAAAGCCTTAAAACATGACCTGTTGGCGCGCCTTGAGGACTGGAGTTGAGAAACACTGGGTTAGAGCCATATGTTTCTGTGACATTTGCATACATCTAACATGAACAGTTAATAGAAATGTAAGTAAAATCCCCTCTTTAAAGAATCCTTTATCTCTGTAGTATAAGATCTCATTCACATGGCTGATCGAGGCTCACTCACACTGCTATACACTGTCAATAGAAGTGTATATTTCTGCGACTGAAAAAAGAGGTGTTTGCATACAGTCAAGAACAGCAACCTATACAAATCAATGGCAGGCTTCAGCTGTACACTGGCAACCGCACAGCCTATCCTTTACATGCATACAGGGACAGATGAACAGTCCTTGATGCAAACTGCTTTGCGTCTGTATGCAAAGACACCAGACGCTAGATAGTAGTAAGTGTCAATGTCATGCTCTGTGAAAGTGATAAATGGTAAAACATCTCTTACCTGGATTAAGCTGTGTCAATCGGGGGGTCATCCTGACATTTTCATAAGTATAGGAGAGGGAAACGCACAACCCCAGGAATAGAGCGAGACACACGTTCATCGTGAGATGTCAAAAAGCTGAATGAAGAGGCTACTAGCTGTGTGCACTAATTAAACAGATACGTCCCCCCCTAGTGGCAAAAGGACAGTGGTATGCAAAGGTTTAGGAACAGAAAGAAAGGGGGAAAGAAACTGCGCTTAAGTGAAGTGTACAAAAAACAAATTGATAAGCTGCAATTCCTCTATGCAACATAAACACAGTGAAAATAGAATTAGAAAAAAATTGGAATTGCACTAAAAAGGACTCGTGACCATGCATATGATCAGCAATCCACAATATTCCTAAATATCTGAATAAGCAAATTAGGCAGAAAAAATGAAAGTGATGACAAAGTGACAGTCCATCAAATGTACATTGCTTGATATGAAATAATAACAGTAATAAACAAAAGTCCATGTCCATAAAAATGAATATAAATCACCAGTGTGATAAATAAAAGTCCATATAAACTGTGATTCCTGCTGTATGTAGACAAGAGTGCTTGATCCACCACCATAGGTAAACAATGGCCGCTTACCAGAAACTCATGATCCCCCACTACAGAGGATCAGAGAAAGCTGTTTCATTTTTTCTGCCTAATTTGCTTATTCACATATTTAGTAATATTGTGGATTGCTGATCATATGCATGGTCACGAGTCCTTTTTAGCGCGATTCCAATTTTTTTCTAAAAGTTTAGGAACCCCTGACAATTTCCATGATTGTCATTTATAAATATTTGGGTGTTTGGATCAGCAATTTCATTTTGATCTATCAAATAACTGAAGGACACAGTAATATTTCAGTAGTGAAATGAGGTTTATTGGATTAACAGAAAATGCGCAATATGCATCAAAACAAAATTAGACAGGTGCATAAATTTGGGCACCCTTGTCACTTTGTTGATTTGAATACCTATAACTACTTAGCACTGATTAATTGGAACACACAATTGGTTTGGTGAGCTCATTAAGCCTTGAACTTCATAGACAAGTGCATCAATCATGAGAAAAGATATTTAAGGTGGCCAATTGCAAGTTGTTGTTCTCTTTGACTCTGCTCTGAAGAGTGGCAAAATGGGGGCCTCAAAACAATTCTCAAATGATCTGAAAACAAAGATTATTCTACATTATGGTTTAGGGGAAGGCTACAAAAAGTTATCGCAGAGATATAAGCTGTCAGTGTCCACTGTGAGGAACATAGTGAGGAAATGGAAGACCCCAGGCACAGTTCTTGTTAAGGCCAGAAGTGGTAGGCCACATAAAATATTGCAGAGGCAAAGGCGAAGGATGGTGAGAACAATCAAAAACAGCCCACGGACCACCTCCAAAGACCTACAACATCAACTTGCTGCAGATGGTGTCACTGTGCATCCTTCAACACTTCAGTGCACTTTGCACAGGGAGAAGCTGTATGGGAGAGTGATGCGAAAGAAGCTTTTTCCGCACACACGCCACAAATGGAGTCGCTTGAGGTATGCAAACGCACATTTGGACAAGCCAGCTTCATTTTGGAATAAGGTGCTGTGGACTGATGAAACAAAGATTGAGTTATTTGGTCATAACAAGGGGCGTTATGCATGGCGGCAAAAGAACACAGCATTCCAAGAAAAACACTTGCTACCCACAGTAAAATTTGGTGGAGGTTCTATCATGCTGTGGGGCTGTGTGGCCAGTGCCAGTACTAGGAATCTGGTTAAAGTTGAGGGTCGCATGGATTCCACTCAATATCAGCAGATTCTTGAGAATAATTTTGAGGAATCAGTCACAAAGTTGAAGTTAGGCCGGGGCTGGATATTTCAACAAGACAACGACCCAAAACACTGCTCAAAATCTACTCGGGCATTTATGCTGTTATTTCTGCTAAAGGAGGCTCTACTAAATATTGATGTGATTTTTCTGTTGGGGTGCCCAAATTTATGCACCTGTCTAATTTCGTTTTGATGCATATTGCGCATTTTCTGTTAATCCAATAAACCTCATTTCACTACTGAAATATTACTGTGTCCTTCAGTTATTTGATAGATAAAAATTAAATTGCTGATCCAAACACCCAAATATTTATAAATGACAATCATGGAAATTGTCAGGGGTTCCTAAACTTTTGTATATGACTGTATGAAACCAGCATATATTATTCAGTACACATCATGGTGATTAGTGCCATATACATCAATGTGTTTGTGCCATACAAAATCAAAATGCAACAAAATTATATATATTATAATATTCACAAATCTATAAAGTGCTTAGTGCTTATATGGAAAAAAGTGCAATGGTGCTCCAAACTTGCAGTGTGAGGTGACTCCCCTTTCGGTGACCCCACTCACCAGAAACAATGGACCCTCAGCTTCGCAGTCTGGGGTCAAAAAAGCAGTGATCTATTGATCTGGGGATGTGTAGGATGGTTCTTCAAAAACTCTTCCAAGAGAGTACTTTATAACAGAAAGGGTACACCACACTCCATAGATGGGGAAATAAAGAAAAAGCTCAAAGTGAAATACCGCTAAATTAAGTTATCAAGCGCATTAAAGGCGCCACTTACAGGATATCTGGCAAAAACAGGCATCAGTGAAAACATCTGAGTTTGCCGCTGTATGGCGTGCGTTCCACGGAGGCGGAAATTGCGTCAATGGTTAACGTGAACCGGAAGTGCGTCCAGTACATACTGGCTTCTTCCACCTAATATAAAACGTGTGTATCACCAAAACAGTTTAGCTTCAAAAGGAATCACGTGCTGTCAATTATAGCTGAGCCTGAATCCATTTGACACTTTCCTGTTGCAGTAATGCACAGTTGAATAGGCATCTTAAATGCATTTCTACTACGTGTAATGATGCGTTACACACAGTGGATTAAGGTTCATTTTGAATGCCACCCAACGCACGCAAAGCAGCACAAGCACAGTCCTGAAAATTGCAACTGTAGTTAAAACATATTTAAAAAATGTTAAAGGGGGGCACAAATTATTTGGGCACTCCTTCATGAGGTTGCCTCCACCTTTCCCCCTGGTGTTTAAACCTAATTATTATGTTTTTTAGGAATATAGCAATTTCAGGGTCGCTGCCCCTTTTTTTTTTCGTTGAACAAAGGTTTTTATTTGAATACAGGCATTGTACATGTAATTGAGAGAACATTTGTAATTTAAGCTCTATAAGGGGAATAATGCATTTGGTACAGGTATACCTAGTGGCATGTAGTAGTATGAACAGAGTTACAGTGCTATACAAGTTTTGCTAGGTATAACAGTAAGGAGAGCAAGCAAGCATACAGGTGAGTATTCATAGTGTTGACTAGAGTCATATTAATTGCACGTTTCCGATTCTTGTAGCCAACGGTCCCAAATTTTGTTGTATTTGGCTGCACATCCTCTATTAAAGTATATGTATTTTTTATATGGTAAATTGGCATTGACTTCTATCTTCCACTCTGCAAAACTGGGAGGAGCGGGCCTCATCCATTTTCTTGCAATTATTTTCCTAACCGAGAACAAAACTTCATGTAAAAATACTTTAGTAAATTTATCTACTGTATCCGGGAGTATCCCTAGAAGACATTGTTTCGGCTCTAGTGCTATGGGAGAACCCATGGTGTTGTGTAGAAAAGTTACAACTTGCTGAATTTTAATACATGTCCATATTAAATGATAGAACGTACCCGTTTCTTGTCCACAAAGTGAGCATAGAGTGGGCTGGTTACATTTGTATCTAGCTACCCGGATAGGGGTGAGATACGACCTATGTGTTATATAGATCTGTGATAGTCTATCTGATAGTCTTGGTGACACCATTTTGCATGTCTCCAGGGCCTCCTCCCACTCTTCATTCTCCATGGGGCCCACCTCTCTCTCCCAGCGGGGTTTCAAATCAAACACTATCTTAGAGGAGGTAGGAGCCAAGAGCATGTTATAAAATGCAGATATCAGTCCACGAGAATCAGTGCTCTTGACTATGGCCATAATAGGATGAAGGGCGGGCAGGGGGGAACGCGGTGGAACTGCATTTGGGCTGCGTGTCTTATTTGTAAAAACCTGAAAAACATACAATTTTGAAGTGAAAATTCCTCTTTGAGTGTGTTATAGGTTTTGAGAGTTCCATTTGAGAACAAATGGTGTAGATAATATACACCCTTTGTTATCCACACCTCGGGTTCAGGAATATGTAAAAACTCCATCATGTCTCTGTTATGTCACATTGGTGTGTAGTCATTATATTGAGGTATCCCCAATTTGGTGGAGGCGAGGTCCCAGATACGTCTGTAATGATAAACCAGGGACTTTGTGCCTCCTCTTGGTTCAGTTCCTTTGTGGCCCGCCGAGATTGCATATAACGAATCCCCAGTGAGCTGTGCTCCTCTCGTGCAGAGTAGGACCCGGAAACGTGTATTGTCCGTCTTGTCTATGTGAAATAGTTGGGACAGTTGGGATGCGATATAATAAAGGTTGAAATCTGGCAGGGCCATGCTCCCCATGTCTGTTGGGTTTTTGAGCGCTTGCCATGCAAGTTTACGTCTATTGGTTCCCCAGACGAAGGGTTTAAGGAAGGCTTCAAGTGATTTAAAGTATTTTAACGGGAGGTAGATTGGGGTATGCCATAGTACATATAGTATTTTAGGAAGAAGGACCATTTTAATCAAGTTTATGCGGCCCCATATCCCTAAAGGCAGACGGGCCCATATACATATTTTAGCTCTAACTAGTGAAAAGAGGGGTTCAATATTAAGGGAGATGTAATCGGCTGGGTTCCTAGATATATAAATTCCTAGATATTTAATAGTGTTTACTTGGAGTGGGATTTTTACCCGGGACTCTGGTGGTGGAAAACTGTCTATAGGGAGGATTTGGGACTTATCCCAATTGATTTTCAAACCGGAAATTGTTCCGAATCGTTCAATAAGCTGGAGTGCAGCTTGGAAGGAAGGGCCTGAGTCAGCAAGATATAGTAATGTGTCATCAGCATATGAACTGATTTTTTCTGTTAGGGAGCCCATCTGCAGGCCCACTATCTCAGGGCTTGCTCGGATAGACACGGCTACAGTTTCTGCGGCTAGGGCATAAAGTAGTGGGGAGAGAGGACAGCCCTGCCTCGTGCCTCGGCTGAGTTCAAACACCTGAGAAGGCCATCCATTCGCTACCACCTTAGCTGTAGGAGCCTGGTAAAGTAACTGAACCCACCTAAGAAATTTGGGACCAAAACCATAGCTTTCCAGGCATCCCCACAGGTACCGCCATTCAACTGATTCAAATGCCTTTGCCATGTCTAGCGTCACTATCACCTGGGAACCTACATTTTCATGTGTGGCCTGTAAGTTAATAAATAATTTCCGTAAATTGAAAGAGATATTGCGGCCTGGCATGAACCCTGCCTGGTCTGTGTGGATCAATGAGAGTATTACTTGATTGAGTCAGAGAGAAAGGACTTTGGCTAATATTTTAACATCCACCTGCAGTAAGGAGATGGGGCGGTAAGATTCAGGGTATCCAGGATCTTTCCCTGGTTTGGGTATAAGGACTATAGTCGCCTCCCTCATAGAGGTGGGGAGTGTGAATGTCTCAAATAGATGGTTATATAAGGCTAACAACTTGGGAGTTAAAGTTTCGCTATATTGGGAGTAGAATTCTATAGGTAGGCCGTCCGAGCCTGGGGACTTGGACCTGGCAAAGCCGGCAATGGCCTCTGCTATTTCTTCCTCGGTAAGAGGCGCCTCGAGAGGGTCGACCTGGTCCTCAGTTAATTGAGGAAGCACTATTTCCTCAAGGAAGGAATTCATTGGACCCATATCCATCGGACTTTTAGATGTATAGAGGTCAGTGAAAAAATCTCTAAACATGGATGTCACTATGCGAGGTTCAGCAACATATTGTCCGTCTGGACCACGTAGCGAGATTAGGGTCGCTGCCCCTTTAAATATTTTTGCTCACCTTGGGCAGGCAGGAATTGGGCCAATAGGATTGTGTGGAATTTTCTGGAAGCGGTGGGGCTCATTATATAAAGGGCCCACCGCCGCAGGTATCTTGCTGCTGGTCCAAGGATCAAGTGAAGGAATAGCTACCCAACCTCCCTCCCGTCGGTTGCACTTTATGTGGTGTGTCACCTTTGCATCAAAAGGGGGACTTTGGTTAAAAAGTTGATGGAAGTTACTTTGTTTGATTCATCAAAGCTAAGCAATTTTGTGAATGTTAAATTGTTTGGTGATTTTTTTAATATGTTATGAAATCTATATGTTATGTGAAACCAATAAAAGTGCCACGGCCAATTTATGTCAACAGTAGAGTGTGGTGTTTTTTATTTAATTGATAAGATTGTATTTGGAGATGAGGGGAGATAGTGCGGAGTGCAATCCCATGTAAACATTGGATTGATGGATGGGCATTTTAGTACCACATATCATTAATTCAATTACCAAAATCAGAAACAATTATTTTGAAAAGGGATTTTTAAGGTGCTCAAAATTATGCAAGCTTTTTAAGATACCAAATATAAATAAGGATACTTTTTTTATAATATTAAGTAAAGTTAAAAGATGTAGAGATTAAAACATTGTTGAGTACATAGAGACCATTTGATAGCAACCCTTCTCTCTCAACAGTGAGGCCAGGATCACCCCAGCACTTCAAATTCAAGAGAGGAGACACCAAGGATACAGCAAAAGAGCCTGCAATTACTAAGCATGTGTCATTAAACCCAATAATACTATATTGTGTTGGTATCAAAGTCAGACAAGTTTCTTCCTCTCAATATTGCCCAAAATACATGGAAGATTTTGCCCCCCCCGTCAGTAGAGCCTGGTGATCAGGCAAATTGATACTTGAGCAGGACAGGATTTAACTATGTGGCTAGTTTTGAATTCTGCCTGGGTAGTTCGTAAGGAGGCAAGTTATCATTGTCAGATCTAAGCCCCCCCTATCGCTCTCCCTTACCTCTCTATCAATCCCCCCCTCTCTCTCTCACCCCCCTTCTTTCTCTCTCACCCCCCTTCTTTCTCTCGCACCCCCCCTCTCTCTCTCACCCCTCTCTCACCCCCCCTCTCTCTCACCCTTTTCTTCTCTCAACCCCCCCCCTCTCTCACCCACTCCCTCTCTCTCACCCCTCTCTCATTCACCCCCTCTCTCTCTCTCACCCTCCCTCTCTCTCACCCGTTCCTTCTCTCACCCCTTCCTTCTCTCAACCCTCCCTCTCTCTCACCCCCTCCCTCTCTCGCACTTCCTCTCTTTCTTACCCTCCCTCTATCACCCCTTTCTCACTCACCCTCCCTCTCTCTCAACCCCCTTCTCTCTCACCCTCCGTCTTACTCATACCTTTCTCTCTCACTCTCCTTCTTTCTCACCCACCCTCCCTCTTACCCCCTCTCTCTCTCCCTCCTATTCCTGTTCCCCCCCCCCACCCCTCTCCCCCCTTTCTGTCTCTATCCCTCCACCCCTTCTTCCCCTAAGTTTCTAATTGGAAGTTTCTGTCAAATTGTAGGTTCTCGGTAAAAAAAAGTGTTCTTTTCTGTAGATTTTTCATGTTTTCTCAGTGTAAAAAAGTTGTGGGGGGTTGGCAACCCTGTCAGGAAGGAGCTGGGTGGGAGCCGAACAGCTGCACATGACAATTAACCCCTCAATATTTGGACATTTATACTGTACTATGTAACCAGCAGGTGCTACCCGATGCCCCCGAAAACCACACTCAATGTTACCCATGGCGCTCCATGTGCCGAACTTCCTTCTCATCCATTAGGGCCCAAACTATGATCTTGCACACAGGCCCATTGCTTTCATAAAATTCCACTGGTTGCATCCTAAAGATGGCTGTTGCACAGCAGCTATCTTTAAACCGGAAAGTGCCCAGCAACCTCTACAAAAAGAGCCTGGGAACTTCTTGTCAAAAGAAGTTTATTGAGTATACAATGTTATAAAGATACATAAAGTAAGTTTACAAGGATCTATAAAGTAAGCTCATTGTTTTACAGTAGGGTTTATATAGGTAAATATCATAAAATTTCAAATATTAAACATTGGGTTCACGTAAACCTAAATTAAAGATATATATTATTTCCTTAGTTACTTTTGTAGGTATTTAAATGATTTATACCTACTATACATATTGTTTACAAGTAGAGTGTATATAGGTCAAATAAATTCTGATAATGAGCTTTAATCGTAAGGTGGAGAAAAGGAAAGAGAAAGAAGAAAAAAGGGTTGAAAGGTAGAGGTATGGTCCACAAGGTTGTCCCGCTCGTCATTTTATTATTCTTTTTAGTTCTCTTTGAAGCCTTAGAATGGGTGTCTCTGTAAGTCATTTAATCTGTTACCATGGCAATAGGACAGAGTCATTGAAGTTTGACAGGAACTGTTGTTTTATCCAAGGATGCCAAAGTTTTTCAAATTTTGGAATTTGATTTTGATCGATGGCTACCATCTTAGCATGGGACATTGTATTATTCATTCTGTGAATTGTTTCTGCTAGTACCAATGTAGGAGATTTCCATGCCTTGGCCACTGTTTGTTTTGCAGCCGTTATTAGTTGGATCATAAGTTTGAATTGAGAGAGTGTTAACCATTCCGGTTTTAGATTAAGTAAAGTTATATATGGATCTGGTTGTATTATTTTTTTTAATATTTTAGATGCAATCGCGAAGACTTCCTTCCAGAAGGTTTGGATTACTGGGCACGTCCACCATATGTGTAAATATGTGCCTATTTCTGGGCATCCTCGAAAACAAAGAGCTGAGGTATTAGGTGAATATTTTGCCACTCTAGCGGGTACAAGGTACCAGCGAGTTAGGACTTTATAATTTGTCTCCAATGCTAAGATGTTGGGTGAAGATGACTTAGATGTGAGCCATATGTTAGACCAGTCCGTGTCTTCTAAAGTTCATCCCAGGTCCTCCTCCCACCTCTGAACGTAAGAGGGTCTATTAAGATTTGCTACTCCATATAATTGATTATAAAGTGATGAAATTGTACCTTTAGCAAATGGATCTTTTGTACAGATTGATTAAAAAATGGATAATTGGGATAATGGTGTATCCCCCTTTAGGAATGGTGTATAGAAACTTTGATTTGGAGATATCTAAATATCTCAGAGTTTGGTAGATCATATTTTTCTCTAAGCGATGGGAACGAAAGGAATGATTTAGATGCTATGAAGTCATTTAGTGTCTGAATGCCTGATGTTGTCCAAGCTTTAAAAGAATTTGGGTAGATCCATGCCGGATAAAAGGCCGGATTTCTGATAAAAGAAAGGAGAGGATTGTGTGGAGATTGTAACTGATATTTGGTTTTTAGTTTATCCCAGAGAGATAAGAAGTGTTTAGTTATGGGATTATGAATTTGAAAGCGGTCTTTAGGATCAAGCCATAATAAATTTGATATTAACCACTTGAGCCCCGGACCATTATGCTGCCTAAGGACCAGAGGTCTTTTTCCAATTTGGCACTGTGTCGCTTTAACTGCTAATTGCTCGGTCATGCAATGCTGTACCCAAACGAAATTTGCGTCCTTTTCTTCCCACAAATAGAGCTTTCTTTTGATGGTAATTGATCACCTCTGCAGTTTTTATTTTTTGCGCTATAAACGGAAAAAGACCGAAAATTTTGAAAAAAAATGATATTTTCTACTTTTTGTTATAAAAAAAATCCAATAAACTAAATTTTAGTCATACATTTAGGCCAAAATGTATTCGGCCACATGTCTTTGGTAAAAAAAATGTCAATAAGCGTATATTTATTGGTTTGCGCAAAAGTTATAGCGTCTACAAACTAGGGTACATTTTCTGTAATTTACACAGCTTTTAGTTTATGACTGCCTATGTCATTTCTTGAGGTGCTAAAATGGCAGGGCAGTACAAACCCCCCCCAAATGACCCCATTTTGGAAAGTAGACACCCCAAGGAAATTGCTGAGAGGCATGTTGAACCCATTGAATATTTATTTGTCCCAAGTGATTGAATAATGACAAAAAAAAAAAAAAATATTTACAAAAAGTTGTCACTAAATGATATATTGCTCACACAGGCCATGGGCCTATGTGGAATTGCACCCCAAAATACATTCAGCTGCTTCTCCTGAGTATGGGGATACCACATGTGTGGGACTTTTTGGGAGCCTAGCCGCGTACGGGGACGAAGTAGAGAGTTGAAGGTGGAGAAGAGTTTATGGGGACTGGATGAGAAGGTGTTATTAAGAGTTGTAAAATAGGTTTACTTGGCAGTGTGGAGGAAAGAATAGTATTTTTGGAGGGCAGATCTGTATTGGTTGAAGTCTTTGAGAGACTTAGTCTTGTGCCACAGACGCTCAAGAGCGCGACTACATTTTTTGAGAATTTTAGTGTCATCTGTTTGCCAGGGTTGTAGGGGTCGGGGTCTGATTCTGTGTGTAGTGAGGGGAGAGAGCTTGTCCAGGGTGGAGGACAGGGATTTATTGTAGAGGGACGTGGCTTGGTTGGGGCAGGACAGGGGAGAGATTTTGTCATAGAGGTGGTCAGTAACAGAATAGAGGAGAGAGGAGTTGAAGTTGCGAAATTTTCTACGGGTGATGGTTAGGCGATTGGAGGGAAAAGTGGTGGAAGACAGGGGGAGAGAGAAACTAATAAGGTGGTGGTCGGAGAGAGGAAAAGGATTGTTTGAGAAGTTGCATGGTGTGCATAGGTAGGAGAATACAAGGTCAAGGATGTTGCCATCAGAGTGAGTAGAAGCCTGTACCCATTGCTTCAGGTCAAATGAAGAGGTTAGACTAAGAAGTTTAGAAGTAGCAGGAGTGTTTGTATTAGCAGGGATGTTGAAATCACCGAGAAGGATAGTGGGAATTTCCGAAGAGAGAAAGTAGGGTAGCCAGGCAGAGAACTCATCAAGGAAAGTCGACAGTGGTCCAGGGGGCCGGTAGATCACAGCAATTCTTAGGGAAGTAGGAGAGAATAGACGTATACAGTGGGCTTCAAATGATAAGATGGAAAGAGAGGGAGAGGAGTGAATAACCTGGAAGGTGCATTGGGGGGATAGGAGGAATCCCACTCCACCACCCTTGCGTCCATTAGGTCTAGGGGAGTGAGTCCAGTGAAGGCCACCCTGGGAGAGGGAAGCAGGAGAAGGGGTGTCAGATTCGTGGAGCCAGGTTTCGGTGAGAGCAAGTAGATTAAAGGAATTAGTGACAAAGAGGTCATGAACAGCGGTGAGTTTGTTACTTTGTACAAACTTTCCTGTGGATTTTTGTACAAAGGGCGTTGTCCACGAACTTGTATTGCATACACATGATCGGACTTTTAGGCAACAAACAGGAACGCAGTGACATTACAACATACTGACGACACTTCAGAAGAGGACGTTCATTTCTCCGGCGTCACCCTTTGGGCTCCTTCTGCTAATTTCGAATTAGTAGACGTTTGGTCAGTGCAGATTCCCGGTTTTCAGTTCCGTGCGTTTCTTAGGGTTCCCGACCATTCGTACCAGCCATGTTGCGCAATCCAAGGAGAGAGCGTGCTGTTTATGAGCTTGGAGTTCTTGCTGTGACTCTAGCCCGGTCCAGGAATAGTTGGAGTAGCAGGATGAGGAGTAATTGGGCCAAAACTTGGCTACTTAATCGTGACCAATTTAGCCATATGCCCATGCTGCGTGAGCTGCAGGAGAATAATCCAAATGATTATCGGAATTATCTCCGGATGACGGACTCCTGCTTTCAGCAACTATTGTCCTTGCTGTCCCCCTATATCATGAAGCAGAACACCTGCATGAGGGCTGCTATTCCAGCAGAGCAAAGGCTCATAGCCACCTTGCGTTATTTGGCGAAAGGGAGGAGTCTCCAGGATATAAAGTTTACCACTGGTATCTCTCCCCAGGCTCTGGGAGTCATTATTCCTGAGACATGTAGTGCTATTATCCAAGTCCTGCAGAAGGACTATATTCGTGTAAGTTTTTTGCTTTAATATCACCTTCATGTTTTCTAATGTATTTTATAAACTTTGTATTCCATCCTTCCCATTTTTGTAATATGCTGTGAATGAATGTCCTCTTTGTCCTCATGCATGCTGTAACCTTTTTGGTGGCCTACATGCATAATTTCCTTCACTAAGCTCCCCAGCATGCTACCCTGGGCCCATACACACCTAGCCTAGTAACTTAACACTGTATTTATTGTGCTTCATTTTTATGTTTACCCTAAACACCCCCTAAAATGTGTCCCAATATTATTCCTGTCCTTAAATTCATGCAGAGTGCAAGAGTCCCTTTTTGGTGGTGCAAACACTTATTTTTTATCCCCCCTCCCCCCCAAAAAATTAAAAAAAGCAGAGTCAACCGATAGAACTACTCTATCTGCTGATTTTGATAAACACATACACAGTATACCTAAATTTTTTGAGTTAAGATTGCTGCATAAATTCTCAAAAGCATGTAGTGCAAGGGCCTACCTGATTACCTTCAAAAGGTACAAATTATATGTTCGTTATGATGAATTTAGCATTATGAGGGGCTCCCACCATCCCTGTGCTGTGTTCATTATGAGGGGCTCCCACCATCCCTGTGCTGTGCTTATTATGAGGGGCTCCCACCATCCCTGTGCTGTGTTCATTATGAGGGGCTCCCACCATCCCTGTGCTGTGCTGACTTCCTGGGTTTTTAACTTCATCATCAACTTCAACGAATAATCATAATTAACGAACATTGTTATTATTTTGTCCGATGTATGTCAAAATGTGTATAGATTTGGACAATATGCATTCTTATTTGTGGATTATGCCACTTCTTACCTGTCCACTGGCCTGCCAATCTTGTAAAGATGGATGGTCAGGCAAAATTAAACTTAATTTTTAATGCATTTAGCTCTCATGGAAGTGTAGAGGTTTACTTGTCAAAAACATCTACCCATTCAACTCCCCCCCTAACATTTTTAGAATGTGCCGCCAGAGGGGGTGAGGGAGCAAATAATTATAACACATCCTTTTTTTTGTAAATACACATTTGAATGTTATAATATTATGTTGCCTCACAATGTTTGTGTCAAATATGGTTGCAATTTTATGTGCTCAAGTCTTAATTTTTTTTTAATTTGTTTGACTCCACAGTTTCCTTCAAACACCCAGCAATGGCAGGATGTGGCGGCCCAGTTTGACAATTTATGGAATTTCCCCAACTGTGGAGGTGCCGTTGATGGCAAACATGTGAGGATAGCCCCACCACCAAACTCGGGATCATATTATTTTAATTATAAAGGGTTTTGCAGCATAGTTCTGCTTGCTGTGGTGTCAGCCAACTATGAGTTTATGTATGTTGATGTTGGGATGAATGGACGCCACTCTGATGGAGGTGTGATGATGAGTACAGAATTTTATGATCGTCTACAAAAAGGGACCTTACATTTGCCAAATGCTCAGGACAATATTGAGGGACTAAATTTTGTCTTTGTGGCAGATGAGGCCTTTTCTTTGGGGGAACATATTCTAAACCCTTTCCAATGAGGAACCTCACCCCAGAACAAAGAATTTGCCTCTCTCGTGCCCAAAGGGTAGTGGAAAATGCATTTGGCACCCTTTCCAGTAGATTTAGGCTCTTTTTAACTGCCAAAAACTTGGCAAAATATAGAATTAATCATGTAGTTTTATGCTGCTGCATCCTCCATAATTTAAGGAGGAATGTTTCCAGCTACATTGCCTCAGGGCAAAGTGATGAGCCTTTTTCCCGACCAGCTGAAGAGGCTGTGATGCCAGCTCTGGAAAGTGTGCGTGCTGGTTTGGGCTCCCAGAATGCCCGTCTTGTCCGTGAACAATATATGGACTACTTTATCGGTAGAGGGGCAGTGCCTTGGCAGCAAAATTTACTTGCTGATTAATTATTTGACTTATTAGTAAAATAATATTTCCTTTGAACTACTGTTGTCTGTGTTTACTAGCTTTGCAAATAGCCTTGATCTTTGTCATTTTTGCCACTAGTGCAAACGAACCTGATGTGCAACATGAGGTGACAATCTCGCTTTGAGCTAACTATTATATTGTGCTGTGTCTCAGCTGCACACATTTTAGAGTACACTGTCAATGTAACTACACCAACTTAACAAATATACTGGTATTGAGCATTGAAATAAGAAGCCACACATTGTTTTTTGTTTAAAATTTTTTATCTGTGCACATTCATGTGCGTTTTGATTTTTTTTTTTTTTTTCAGAAACAGGCATGTTCTAAAACAGAACTTGCATAACTCTGGAACTTACAACGTTCAACTTCAAAAATGCAAATATCACACATATATGTATTTTTTTTAAAGAAATATATATATATATATATATATATATATATATATTTTTTTTTTTTTTTTTTTTTTTGAAAAATAGGCATGTTTAAAAACATAAAATAGACAACTATGGAACTTACAAAATTCAACGTATACAAATTGGAATGTGGACATCATCATGCAGCAGGAAATGAAGAACATGATAAATGCTTTTTGACGTAAAAAGGGTTTATATTCTACCCAAAACATCTATCATGTTCTTCATTTCCTGCTGCATGATGTCCAGGCGATTCCACATGGCATCAATTTCGCCATTCCAGGCCATGATCTGCCCAATGAGCCTTTGGGCGCTGTCCGTTGTGAAACGTTCGGCTTCCTGTTCCACAACCAGCACATCACCTAAAAATGGGTTAAAAAACATGTATTTAGAAATATGCAGTTATACATAGATTACCAGAAGCTGGGGTGTCAGACACCTGGTGGGGTGCACTCTCCCACTTCCTCCACCTCTCTTTCCTCCACATCCTCAGTGATGCTGGGGCTCAGTTCACATTGAGCCTGGCGAGGTTGGGGGTCCCGGTGAGGCTGGGGGTCCGGGCAAGGTTGGGGGTCCTGGCGAGGTTGGGGGTCCTAGCAACCCTGTTGTCTGCGTCTTTTATCCCCTATGAGAAAGAAGGTATACTTAGCACACAGATATTTGTGGCCAGAAATAGGAATATGAAACATTGCTTTCAAGTGGTGTACAATTGTCTGTTTAGGAAGAGATCCAAGTTGAAGACATGATTAAAATTCCCTTTTAACCAAAATGCAATACTTACCTTTTTTGGCCAAGTTTCTCTGGTGTCTCACACTAGTGCTCCTGAATCCAGATGTGTAAACAGCTGCTGTGTGTCCTCTCCTTACATTCCACTGAATCTATTTAGCAATTAAATCAAATTTGAAAGACATCTAGACAACAATGTCTTAAACTTCGTTCAATCAGACAAATTATCATGACCAAAACAGTCATAACCCTATATCAGCTAAAGACATCATATTTATTGGCAATCGATCACTATTTGTCCCTACGAACGTTGTTTCCTACCTACGAATGATTAAGTACAACAGTAAGGAAAAGCACATGGAGCAGCATGCAAGTGAATAATCCCCCAGCATGCAAGTGAATAATACCCCAAACTTGCGGTCCAGAGTCCTCACAACACGAGACAGGATTTGGTCCATTAGTAAATTTGGATGGGCGTATGGACCATGTTTCCCATCATAATCCTCCCTGTGTAAAATATCCACCATCTCCACCATTTCAGCAAAGGACATGTTAGTGGCCTTACATCTCCTCCTCCTGGATCATGATGTTTATGGCTCTGGCCTTTCCTACCCACTAGAAGATGACACATCACACATCTGCGTCTCCGCCATGTTGCTCCTTACTGCGCACTGAAGAGAGAAGGGGCAGAGAATATTACAGAAAAAGAACATCAGGGGCGGACGACGCGAGCGGAGTTTCACGCATGCGCCGTCTATGTCAAGCTAACATGCAGTACGAACGAAGGCGTCATGACGTTCGGAGAGCAGAGTTTTCACGCATAGGCAGGGTATATCAGTCGAACGAGCATGTGATGTAACGTAACGTTCTGATTAGGCACTATACGAACGGAAGCCGAGAGTAGCCGCGAAAAGAAGGTACGTTTCTAAATTCTGTCGCTACCGCTAGTACTTTTAAATGACTGTTTTTTGCTTTGGAAATGTGATTTTGCTCTCGAATTGTTTTTACATACGGGAAACATGCACAACTTTATAGGCATACTATACACATCCACACCCCCCCACACCCCCCACCCAGTTACGAAATGTAAAGGAATATTTCACTTTTATTGTTTCACTTTTAAACATTATTAAAGTCCAGGGACCCAGGTCCCGAAACTTTTTATGGCAATTAGCTTGCATATTATCCATTAAAATTATCACTTTTGAATTCTCCCATAGACTTTTATAGGGTGTTCCGCGGCTTTTGAATTTGCCGAAAACAACAAACGGTTTGGTATTTGGCGAACGGGTGAACAGCCAATGTTCAAGTCAAATTCATGTTCGACCCAAACATACAGCCCATCCCTACTGCTTAAATAAATAAACCTACCCACCTCAGCAAACCTACCCACCTCTGCAAACGTACCCACCCCAGCAAGCCCACCCCCAGCAAGCCCACCCACCCCAGCAAGCCCACTCACCTCAGCAGCATGGTGGTCAGTGGCAAAATCAGCCCCAGGATCCACAACAAGGCCAGTGGTCTGGGGAGTTTAGGGGCTACTAATTTAGCATGTTGTATTTTTTGATTTGAGTATGATCTAATAGGCTATTTTTTTTCTGTGTATCATTACCTCTTTTGGTTTCTAATTTTGAATTGTGATGACAGAAAATATGTCTAATAATTTAGTAATTTTATTTATGTTGTGAATGCACAATAAACAAAATGGCAAAAAAAAAGACAACATTTTTTTATTGATATCACTAGAACACAAATCCTATGTAAAATATGTTTGTCTGTACTCTATCAGTATCACCAGCAAAGCAGATTTATTATTAAGCCATTAAAAAGAAGAGAATGTGCGCTGAAATTTCATAATTTGAAACGTCACGAATGTGCTATCTCCATTACGAACGCTAGTTTTACAAGATCCACCGCTTCGTGCTGGTTCTTGCTTCCGAGCATGCGTGTTTGTACTTTGGACTAAAGTCCAATGGTTTTTGTGTACACACGATCGGTCTTTGCTCCATCAGACTTTTGTTGCTGGAAAGTTTGTCCGTTCGCACAGTCTGATGAAAACCGAAAAAGTTTGTCTGATGGAGCGTACACACGATCGGATGTTGCTCCAAAACAGCTAATTTGCATGTTTGTTGTCAAAAAGTCCGATCATGTGTACGGGCCTTTTGAAGGACAAGATGTGAACATTTATACTGATTCTAAATACGCATACGGTGTATGCCACGATTTTGGTATTTTCTGGTTAAAAAGAGGATTTATAGCAGCAGATGAAAAATCAATTTCACATTCACCATTAGTGGCCAGTCTTTTGGTAGCAATTAAATTGCCCAGATCTGTAGCTATCCTACACTGCAAGGCACATACCACAAACCAAGATGATGTTTCAAAAGCAAATGCCTTAGCTGATAAAGCGGCAAAGGAAGCAGCTTCTAAACAAGAAGCTACCATACAAATGCCATCAATTGCACCTGAAATGCCCCTGTTAGACCAAACCTTGTCAGATCTTCAGGCATATGCTACAAAAACTGATATTAAACAATGAAATATTGCAGGAGTGCAGAAAGGCCCAGATACTGGACTTGTCTGCCAAGAGGGGAGACCATGTATACCTGTAGCTAGTGCACCTTTATTTATTTCTCTGTATCATGGGGTAGGGCACAGAGGCTGGCAGGTCACATGTGAATTATTGGACAATGATTTCTTTATCCCCGGTCTTCCTTCTTTGGTCAAATCATATGTTGCCAGGTGCATCACATGCATCCAAAACAACCCAAGAAATCCACACAAGGCAAAACATGAACACTTTACATATCCATCCACACCTTTTACACATTTACAGATTGACTTTACCCATATGCCCAAGCTAGGTAAAAGGCAAGAATATTAACTTCTAATAGTAGACATGTTCTCAAGATGGATAGAAGCATTTGTAACCACAATAGAAGATGCACACACAGTTGTAAAAATCCTCACGCAGTAAATCATCCCTAGATGGGGATAACCGCTCCAAATAAATTCTGATAATGGTCCTGCCTTTATTTCAAAATTATGCCAAGATTTGGTGAACACACTTAAAATTGATTGGAAATTTAATATACCCTATCACCCGCAGAGTTCAGGTATCGTTGAGAAAATGAACAGAACCATTAAAGATAAAATAAGAAAAGCAACAGGAGGCACATATAATAAGTGGCAAAAAGTCCTACCAGCAGTTTTGGCCGAAATAAGAATGACCCCCACAAAGAAAACAGGATACTCTTCCTATGATATCGGAGTGATATCGGGGTGAAGGAGCCATTCTCCCAGGAAAAACTGCTGGCGACTCAAGTAGTCCGCCTGCCAATTTTCCATTCCTAGAATGAAAACTGCTGATAGGCAAAATACATTGTTTTCTTCCCAAGATAGGATAAGCTTCACCTTTCTCTGGGCCGCACAACTTCTTGTGCCCCCTTGGTGATTAATATAGGCCATTGCTGTGGCATAAACAGATTGACTCCTAGCAGGACAACACCTTAAACTGAACGTTCAGGCCACAGAACCAAGTGTTCTGCCTGAATTTTTTGAAAAGTTAATAGGCAAGGCCATTTATGATCTAGGCCACTTTTCCTGGACAGCTGCCTCTTTCAGGACTATCCCCCAACCTAAACAAAAAAAGGATAGCATATGTTGATACTATTTCCCAGGTAACAAAAAGAAGGTTTTTCCCCTTCACAGATTTTTGGATGTTAACCATAAACTGAGGCTCTGGCGCACTCAGCTTACAGCACCTGGTATTTCCAGGTGGTCTTTCATCCGGGTACTAACCAGGTCCTACCCTGCTTAGCCTCCAAGAAATCAAGTTCTATCAGGGTGATGTGGCCGTAGGCCTTGGAGTCAGACACATTGGGAATATAGAGCTTGAATTCTCTGTTTCAAGCCAATAGGATACTGCTTTGCAGCAGTCCAGAATGAGACTGAGCATAAAGAATGGCCTTGAATGAAGCCACCATCTTTCCCGACAACTTCTCTCAAAGTTGAATAGGAGAAAAAACATCTTGCTTCGACTACCTAGATCAGACCTTTATGGCGCTGATCTTAGCCTGGGGTACGAATACCCTTTTCTGGGTGTAACTATGATCAGACCCAAGTATTTTCTTTATGTTTTAAAGAAGATTTCTCCTTGGTTGAGAATCCGACCTAGATATTCCAGGTAGTCGAATGTGGTGACCATACTTTTGGTCTAAGCGGGCTACCGACTGGTCTAACAAGAACAGATCGACTAGGTAAACCATAATCGTTATACCTTGGGCCCTCAATCTGGATAGAGAAGGAGCCAGAACCTTTTACTCGAGGTGTAGCAGCTAGATCGGAAAGCAGAGCTACACACTGAAAAAGAAGATATTCCACTTTGAAAGAAAATATTACTAGTGAGCGAGGGAATAGGGAGATATGCATCTTCATGCAAAAAAGGTAGAGATTATATTCAGCAATTGTTATTTAGATTTTTGAGATCTAGAATGTCCATTTGGATTTAACCAAATCCCAATCTCTGCTCTTACATGGAGCCACCATGAACACTTTTTGCCAAAATATGGTCCAATGCTAGAGAGAAAGATTTATTTTTCTCTGGATCCTTAGGAACGTTTGATCTGAGAAAACGAGGAGACGGAAACTTTTGAAACTCCAGTTTGTACGTTGGAGCTATTGAGGAAGTCCCCTATTCGTCTTGACATTCCTTCTGCCAGATCCCTAAAAACTGTAGAAGAATTCTTCCCCTTCGCCCCTATTGAGCAAGCGGGGGCACTTCCTCATAGGGAGGCTACAGTATCTTGTAGGCTTCCTCCCTCAAGACCTCTTTTGTTCCTGGGGTTAACCCTGAGGATAACCCCTTGAACCTAATGGTGGAGGTTGTCGTGACTGCCTGGAGGCTGATGCCCCTGGCACAGAAGAAACTTTGAAATAAAAAACACAATTAGTCCTTCATTTTAAAGGAAAAAAGTGGTATCTTTCTTTTGCTAGAAATTCTTTGGATATATCCAAAATATCCCCAGATAGCTATCTTACCGCAAAAGGGAAGACTAGCCAGGAGCTTCTTGCATGACATTTAGCGAAGGCGCAATCTGCCATAGCAACTATTGCAAACATAAAGCTGCCTCCTGGACCTGCTGAGCAGGATAACCTTAAACACCTGTTAAAACTGGTTTCTCAACGATTAACCAATTACTGTCAGCGCAGGCTGAGACACTCAACCTGCTAGAGAAAAAGGTGTTTTGTTTTTTTTTCTTAATAGGAATTCCAACTTTTTATTCATTGGATCCCTAAGTATTTGAGTAATGTCTGCTGGACAAGCCAAACTTACTCACAAAGGATATAGTAGCGTTAATTGCTGATATACCCCACTTAGTGAATTTTCTCTACCATAGGATAAAGTGTGAAAACCTTTTAGAATGGAAAATAATGCTTATCTGGGTGATCCTCCAGATACAAAAAAATTTTCCCAAGAAAGAATGGACAGGAAAAAAGCATGCACAGCTTGAGGAGGCTTTAGCGAACCCAAACACTCAGTTAAGGGTACATAAATGTGGAGCGGATCATTCAGCAAGAAATTGTTACCATCAATCATACAGATTGTGAAAGCTGACCTTCCCGCAATTAACACTTCAGAAGAGGAGTCATCAGCCTCACCACGGTCCCTTGAGGGAATCGTCTTCTCCTGCCCCTAGTTCCTCACTCTGAGGGTCTTAGGAAAATGGAAGAGAACCTGTTGCATCTTAACCACACTGGGATGCGATTAACCACTCTGGGATGCGATTAAAGTCGCTAAACTTCTTTTAAAAACCTACCATGGCTGAGGAAAAAGAGTAAAATAAACAGGGGCTGCAGTGTTGAAAACATTTTCAGACATTTCATGGCCCCGATGCTCACTCTGACCAGCCAACCCCTCTTAGGGGAGGATGCCATATGAAGAGTAGGCTTTCCAGAGCTTGAGGGAGAGCCTTTTAGCTCCTTTTTGGGGGGTGTTTCAACCCCCCCTTCTGAATATAGCCCGATGCACAAAGCAGAGGTACTACCAGAAGAAATCACATCCGTTGCTTGAGGAATAGTCAGCCATTGCCGCTGCTAATAACGCTCAGCCTGATGCAACAGTAAATGTTTTCAAAAGAATGCTTGTGTTACCAACCTCTTTCATGCCCCTCTATGCACTTGCGTCCCCCCGCAGCTTGCAGCAATAACACTAGTGCTTTTAAAAACACTCTTTCCTGTGCTGGGCGCCAATGCTGCGCTAAGCCTGCCCCCCTCCGTCACCTATGGCCCCCCTCCTCTTTCAAAAAAAGAGTTTTTCCCACATTAGCGTGGGCCTCTGATCCTATGGGATCTTACAGAGAGGGGAGAAAATGGCGAGGAGAGCCTGAAAGCCGCGGAGTAGTGCGGCGTGCCGTTCGTTTTTTTTTGTTTTTTTTAAGTGCTTCTTCCTCTTGAAGAGGGGTAGTAAATGGCACAGGTGGGGGGCGTCTGGTGGGGAGGAAGACCCCCCCAGACTTACCAGAGGTCTGCTGCTGGCTGGAGGAAATGGAAGCTGCTGCTTCCGGACACATTGTGAGCTCTCTGAGGGAGTGTGAGAAGGTACGTGCTCTATACAGCCCCCAGTGATGACACATAAGCATGACAACATTTACTAACTTAAAGGAGACATTCATAAGAAAATTCAAAAAATTTCTTAGAAAAACTCCACTTACCTTTCCCGCCGCAGGGTTTTCTGTGGTAAAACCAACAGACCCAATCTTCACCCTTCACAGTGGGTTCCGTTAAACCTTCAGGAGCTGGGGATTCTTGAGGAAACCCACAATCCTGGACCTGTAATAGCACCACCGCCAGTAAAACTTTATGGCCTTACTACCAAAAAGTACTGGATCCCGGGGGCCAGCTCTCTAAAAAGACCTTGTTTCTACGGATACGAGTCCCGGGTACCATTCAATTCGGCCTAAAAGACACTCTGCATGGATCCGACTGCATAGCTAGCCCCAGCAAGGATTGCTCCAGAGGAGCTCAGCACAGCACATCTTCACTCGTGACCCAGTAGAAGGAGGGGTTATATAGGGAGTGCACTTTTTATGTTAGGGCGTGCCAGTGTCCATCACCTGAAGGTGGCTTATAACTCACATAGTAACTATTATGGCTCTGTGTCCCGTGATGTACGATAAGAAAAAGAGAATTAAACACTGTAGTGTAAAGACAGTTTTGACCTTCACTGCACCCGAAAATGTTTTTCTTACATTGTTATTAAATTTAAGATAATTGCCGGTGTAGACAAAACATACATCCATTCCCAGCATGTCGCCTTTACAAATACCACATATAGAAAACAATCAAGAACAATGTTGCTTAAATTTTAACTTTAAGTGTAGATAAAAATTAGCAAAACAAGGAAGCTGGGAGCACAATAAAACCAGGAACCGCTGCAACAAATATAGAAGAAAAAATATTTTGTTAGCGGCAACCTTTTTTGGCACTACAACAAGCAATGGGCTAAGTCAGTTTATTTTTTAAATAATCGTTTTTAACTTATGCCTGACGAGTGCAAAATATCTCCCTTAGTTTGTATTTCATTTTCAGAGAAGTTGGAAGCCGTCATAGCAATTATGTTTTTGTTTTTAGGGACAGCCTCACAAAATTCTGCAGGTTTGAAAAGGACACAAAGCTCAATGTAAAAATGGACAGTGTCAAGTAATGATTGAAAACTACATCCATTGCCTATGATTTGGGATAATTTGATCAAATTAATACAAATAATTATACTGTGCAACAAAATAATCATAAAATTTACAAAATACAGAGCAAATAAAATCTAGTAGAGTAGATCCATAGTTTGTTATGAATACCAGTTTTAAAATGTGATTTCTTTTTCTCTGCGATCAGATGGAGGTAACCAGGAAATGCTATTTATATGACTTAGATTTCTATATTGGATTATCATACATGGTTATCATATAAGGTTTATTGTGTATCTAGGTGTTGTTTATTTTGGTATATATGTACAGTGCTCTGCATAAATGAGTACACCCCAACGGATTTATCAGAAAACCTTCACTTTCCTTTCAGAATCAACATTTTCTATGGGACACTATACTACAAAATACTCCCACCAATGCGGACCATTGATTGCAAACAAGATTTATTAATTTTCACACAAAAAATATACAAATTCATTCAAGACCATGTTTCAAAAATGAATACACTTCAATGAAAGTCTTAGGAGCAAAGCTAAATTTTAGATAACAAAATCCTAATTAACAAAAATTAAACTATAGGTGAGTCTAATTATTCATTAGGTATCCAGCAGACACTTGATTATAAAAGAAAACCCCCTTTCATTTCATGCTGTCAGCAATGACACCACATGGAAGAGAAATGTCACAAGGCCTGAGAAAGAAAATAATTTCTTTACACAAGTAAAGCTTTACTGATCTTCTTGTATCCTTCACCTTTCTTTCAGTCAGAATACTGTAGCAAAAGTGATAAACAAATTTAACAAGGATGGAACTGCAACTATCTCACAGAAACGTCCAGGCTATCCATGGAAGTTAATACCTCGACAGGAGCGTCTTCTAATGAGAAAGGTTGAAGAAAATCCTAATGCAAGTTTACTACAGTTAGCCAAAGAAGTAAAAAGCCAAACTGGGGTGATTATTTCCTGTGACACAATACGGCGCACACTGCTGAGGGATGGCATGCATGGGTGTTATCCACGATAGAAGCCTCTCCTAAAGCCCATGCACAAAAAAGATAACGTGTTTTACTAAACTGTGGGAGGTAATTTTACTAGGGGAAGACATGGATCCTAGTCCTTGCTTTGTAGAGACACAGGATCTACACTATGAGTCATGAAGGCAGATGGCATAAGTTACTTTAGTGACCATTTTGTGAAAGGTTAATCATCTGACCATTAGTGATATGTAATGATATGAAATGTACACCCCTGTATTAACCACTCCCATTTTTCATATAATGATTGGTTAATGATAACGTATATAAATTGTACACCCACCCAGAATTAAATCAGATAGCTTTGAACATAACCTCTGCATCATCTCTTTTTGTGTTCATCAAGAAGCTATCTCCTCAGTACTGAGAGGGTCTTGTGAGTGTGGTAATTGCTGTGATTATACCTAGCTGGTGTTATCAGGTATACGAAAATACCATTTGATTCTCTTCAGATGGAGGCACTGCTTGAGATTTTTGAATTTAGGACTTGAGATAAGGTATTCACCTGCTGTGGTAAGGTATTTTTGTTTTCTTGCCTCAGCTCTGATAAAACCTTAGTCTCTTAAAAAAAAAAAAAGAGAAGGGAGATGGACCATGCCTGTTAATAAGTGTCTTTTGGGAAGCCTGGCTTTTGGTAAGCCTGTCCTTTGGTGGTTAAAAAGTTTTAAAACGTAATATTACGCTCCTTTTGGCAAGGAGAATAAGGATTGATAAGGCAATTACTACCGGGACCCACAAACTTTTGCCCTATCTGGCTCTTCTTGTCTATCGCATTTGCATAAAAGTATAGGATATCTGTTGTGTGAAACACAGCTGCGAGGTGAGGCAATCCTGTTTTCACTGTGTTACATGATGTCCCAAAAGGGGCAAATTAAATTAGAGTGAAGTAAATTTCCCTTGTTATATTCAGGTATCATGGCAGTGGTGAGTACTGTTATATGTTTGTTCATATAAGTTTGCTAAAGTTTTCTTTGAAGAGACAATGGTATAGTATATAAATAATATGACTTCTCCCCTTTGCTAGTATTTTGGTTATAGAGCTTTAGAATTATGAGTGCTTGATTCTGCTGAAAAAATGTGTAATTTGTTTGTTCATGTTTAACATGTTTTGATGACTCTTGGAATGGTATCAGAGTGGTATTTTGAAGTTTGCAAAGGAATGTGTTAGGTGAGAGGGGGTTGTGTAAGGTAAGGGAGTGTTCGGAGAACGCTCTATTTTGTGATAAGGTATTAGTAAGTGAGTGTAAAAGTGTTTTTAATAAAAGCATCCTACTTGTAGAGGGGATTAGTAAGTGAAGTTAGAAGGTAAAGAGTAGGGATGAGCCGAACACCCCCCTGTTCGGTTCGCACCAAAACATGCGAACAGGAAAAAAGTTCGATCGAACACGCGAACACCGTTTAAGTCTATGGGACACGAACATGAATAATCAGAAGTGCTAATTTTAAAGGCTTATATGCAAGTTATTGTCATAAAAAGTGTTTGGGGACCTGGGTCCTGCCCCAGGTGACATGGATCAATGCAAAAAAAAGTTTTAAAAAAGGCCGTTTTTTCAGGAGCAGTGATTTTAATAATGCTTAAAGTCAAACAATAAAAGTGTAATATCCCTTTAAATTTCGTAGCTGGAGGGTGTCTATAGTATGCCTGTAAAGGGGCGCATGTTTCCTGTGTTTAGAACAGTCTGACAGCAAAATGACATTTCGAAGGAAAAAACCCATTTAAAACTACTCGCGGCTATTGCATTGCCGGTCCGACAATACACATAGAAGTTCATTGATAAAAACGGCATGGGAATTCCCCACAGGAGAACCCCGAACCAAAATTAAAAAAAAAAAAAATGACGTGGGGGTCCCCCTAAATTCCATACCAGGCCCTTCAGGTCTGGTATGGATATTAAGGGGAACCCCGGCCAAAATTTTTTAAAAAAATGACGTGGGGGTCCCCCTAAATTCCATACCAAACCCTTATCCGAGCACGCAACCTGGCAGGCCGCAGGAAAAGAGGGGGGACGAGAGAGCGCCCCCCCTCCTGAACCGTACCAGGCCACATGCCCTCAACATTGGGAGGGTGCTTTCGGGTAGCCCCCCAAAACACCTTGTCCCCATGTTGATGAGGACAAGGGCCTCATCCCCACAACCCTGGCCGGTGGTTGTGGGGGTCTCCGGGCGGGGGGCTTATCGGAATCTGGAAGCCCCCTTTAACAAGGGGACCCCCAGATCCCGGCCCTCCCCCCTGTGTGAAATGGTAAGGGGGTACTTACCCCTACCATTTCACAAAAAAACTGTCAAAAATGTTAAAAATGACAAGAGACAGTTTTTGACAATTCCTTTATTTAAATGCATCTTCTTTCTTCTATCTTCCTTCATCTTCTTTTTCTGGTTCTTCTGGCTCTTCTGGTTCTTCCTCCGGCGTTTTCATCCAGCATCTCCTCCGCAGCGTCTTCTATCTTCTTCTCCTCGGGCCGCTCCGCACCCATGGCATGGGGGGAGGCTCCCGCTCTTCTCTTCATCTTCTTCATCTTCTTCTCTTCTTCTTTTCTTCTCTTCTTCTCTTCTTCTCTTCTTCTTTTCTTCATTTTCTTCTCCGGGCCGCTCCGCATCCATGCTGGCATGGAGGGAGGCTCCTGCTGTGTGACGGCGTCTCCTCATCTGACGGTTCTCAAATAACGGGGGGCGGGGGCCACCCGGTGACCCCGCCCCCTCTGACGCACGGTGACTTGACGGGACTTCCCTGTGACGTCACGGGGAATGCCACAGGGAAGTCCCGTCATGTCCCGTGCGTCAGAGGGGGGCGGGGTCACTGGGTGGCCCTGCCCCCGTTATTTAAGAACCGTCAGACGAGGAGACGCTGTCACACAGCGGGAGCCTCCCTCCATGCCAGCATGGATGCGGAGCGGCCCGGAGAAGAAAATGAAGAAGAGAAGAAGAGAAGAAAAGAAGAAGAGAAGAAGAAGATGAAGAGAAGAGCGGGAGCCTCCCCCCATGCCATGGGTGCGGAGCGGCCCGAGGAGAAGAAGATAGAAGACGCCGCGGAGGAGATGCTGGACGAGAACGCCGGAGGAAGAACCAGAAGAACCAGAAGAAGAAGAAGATGAAGGAAGATAGAAGAAAAAAGAAGCATTTAAATAAAGGAATTGTCAAAAACTGTCTCTTGTCATTTTTAACATTTTTGACAGTTTTTTAGTGAAATGGTAGGGGTAAGTACCCCCTTACCATTTCACATGGGGGGGCGGGATCTGGGGGTCCCCTTGTTAAAGGGGGCTTCCAGATTCCGATAAGCCCCCCGCCCGCAGACCCCCACAACCACCGGCCAGGGTTGTGGGGATGAGGCCCTTGTCCTCATCAACATGGGGCCAAGGTGTTTTGGGGGGCTACCCCAAAGCACCCTCCCAATGTTGAGGGCATGTGGCCTGGTACGGTTCAGGAGGGGGGGGCCGCACTCTCGTCCCCCCTTTTTTCCTGCGGCCTGCCAGGTTGTGTGCTCGGATAAGGGTCTGGTATGGATTTTTGGGGGGACCCCAAGCCTTTTTTTTTTTTTTGGCGTGGGGTTCCCCTTAAAATCCATACCAGACCTGAAGGGTCTGGTATGGAATTTAGGGGGACCCCCACGTCATTTTTTTTTAAATTTTGGCCGGGGTTCCCCTTAATATCCATACCAGACCTGAAGGGCCTGGTATGGAATTTAGGGGGAACCCCAAGTCATTTTTTTTTTTAATTTTGGTTCGGGGTTCCCCTGTGGGGAATTCCCATGCCGTTTTTATCAATGAACTTCTATGTGTATTGTCGGACCACCAATGCAATAGCCGCAAGTAGTTTTAAATGGGTTTTTTCCTTCGAAATGTCATTTTGCTGTCAAACACAGGAAACATGTACCCCTTTACAGGCATACTATAGACACCCCACAGCTACGAAATTTAAAGGGATATTACACTTTTATTGTTTGACTTTAAGCATTATTAAAATCACTGCTCCTGAAAAAACGGCCGTTTTTTAAAAACTTTTTTTTGCATTGATCCATGTCCCCTGGGGCAGGACCCAGGTCCCCAAACACTTTTTATGACAATAACTTGCATATAAGCCTTTAAAATTAGCACTTTTGATTTCTCCCATAGACTTTTAAAGGGTGTTCCGCGGCATTCGAATTTGCCGCGAACACCCCAAATTGTTCGCTGTTCGGCGAACTTGCAAACAGCCAATGTTCGAGTCGAACATGAGTTCGACTTGAACTCGAAGCTCATCCCTAGTAAAGAGAGATTTGAGTTATTTATTAAAGAAGGTTTGCATTATACGAGGCTTTTTCAATGCATTTTTCTTTTTAGAAAAACTGACACGAGCTGTCACTGACACATAAAGAAAGGAAAAAAAAGTGAAGAAAAAACGGGAATTTAGCTGTCGGAGCTGTTTAAGATTTAAAGGGGACGTTGAATGTTGGGACATTTTACTGGCATGCCTTACCAAGCTTGAAAGATTGATTTTTCATGTTTGCTGTAGCAAAATGCGGAGATATTCATTTCCATGTTTTTTTTTTTACGTTGAACAAAGGTTTTTATTAATCAACTGGTGCATACATGTTATGTTTGCTTTTACAAACAGTGGGGCAAAAAAGTATTTAGTCAGCCACCAATTGTGTAAGTTCTCCCACTTAAAAAGATGAGAGAGGCCTGTAAATTGTCATCATAGGTATACCTCAACTATGAGAGAAAAAATGTGGAAACAAATCCAGACAATCACATTGTCTGATTTTTGAAAGAATTTATTTGCAAATTATGGTGGAAAATAAGTATTTGGTCACCTACAAACAAGCAAGATTTCTGTCTCTCACAGACCTGTATCTTCTTCTTTAAGAGGCTACTCTGTCCTCCACTCATTACCTGTATTAATGGCACCTGTTTGAACTTGTTATCAGTATAAAAGACACCTGTCCACAACCTCAAACAGTCACACTCCAAACTCCACTATGGTTGAAGGACACCAGAAACAACATTGTAGACGTGCACCAGGCTGGGAAGACTGAATCTGCAATAGGCAAGCAATAGGCAAGCAGCTTGGTGTGAAGAAATCAACTGTGGGAGCAATAATTAGAAAATAGAAGACATACAAGACCACTGATAATCTCCCTCGATCTGGGGCTCCACGCAAGATCTCACCCCGTGGGGTCAAAATGATCACAAGAACGTTGAGTAAAAATCTCAGAACCACACGGGGGGCCCTAGTGAATGACCTGCAGAGAGCTGGGACCAACGTAACAAAGGCTACCATCAGTAACACACTACGCTGTCAGGGACTCAGATCCTGCAGTGCCAGACGTGTCCCCCTGCTTAAGCCAGTACATGTCTGGGATCGTCTAAGGTTTGCTAGAGAGCATTTGGATGATCCAGAAGAGGATTGGGAGAATGTCATATGGTCAGAGGAAACCAGAGTAGAACTGTTTGGTAGAAACACAACTTGTCGTGTTTGGAGGAGAGAGAATGCTGAGTTGCAACCAAAGAACACCATACCTACTTTAAAGCATGGGGGTGGCAACACCATGCTTTGGGGCTGTTTCTCTACAAAGCGAACAGGACGACTGATCTGTGTACATGAAAGAATGAAAGGGGCCATGTATCGTGAGATTTTGAGTGCAAACCTTCTCCCATCAGCAAGGGCATTGAAGATGAAAGTGGCTGGGTCTTTCAGCATGACAATGATCCCAAACACACTGCCCGGGCAACTAAGGAGTGGCTTCGTAAGAAGCATTTCAAGGTCCTGGAGTGGCCTAGCCAGTCTCCAGATCTCAATCCCATAGAAAACCTTTGGAGGGAGTTGAAAGTCCGTGTTGCCCAGTGACAGCCCCAAAACATCACTGTTCTAGAGGACATCTGCATGGAGGAATGGGCCAACATACCAGCAACAGTGTGTGACAACCTTGTGAAGACTTACAGAAAACGTTTGACCTCTGTCATTGCCAACAAAGGATATATAACAAAGTATTGAGATGAACTTTTGATATTGACCAAATACTTATTTTCCACCATAATTTGCAAATAAATTCTTCACAATGTGATTGTCTGGATTTGTTTGCACATTTTGTCTCTCATAGTTGAGGTATACCTATGATGACAATTGCAGGCCTCTCTCATCTTTTTAAGTGGGAGAACTTGCACAATTGGTGGCTGACTAAATACTTTTTTGCCCCACTGTATAGACTTGGTAACTGATACACTGAGTGTTATACAGTCTGTAATTAAGATAACTGGTACTTTGTTTTTGTCATGTGAGTATATTCTATGAGTATACATTTGGTACATAGGAACTACATATTTAGACATGTGTCTAAGTATTCATTCCAAGCTAATTTGGTTTATTATACACAGGTATCAGACACCTGGAGCCAGTGGTCCCATATCTTGTTGTATTTGTTGGGGCAGCCTCTGTTAATACATATGCATTTCTTATACGGCAGGGTATTATTCATTTCTATTTTCCATTCTACTATTTTGGGAGGCGTTTGTCTCATCCATTTTTTGGCTATGATTTTCCTTGCTGCGAACAGCGTCTCATGAAGAAATGTTTTTGTATATTTTTTGTATATTTATCAATTGTGTCTGGTATTATAGAAGGCATTGTTTTGGTTCTAGTGCTAGGGGTGAATCCATTGTATCGTGCAGAAATGTCACGATTTGTTTCCACAAGCCTTAAAACTTGACACAGCCACCCATTGGCTACCGCCTTGGCTTTGGGTGCCTGGTATAGTAGTTGAACCCACTTAATATATTTGGGATCGAAGCCATAGCCCTCCAAGCAACTGCAGAGATACCTCCACTCCACCGAGTCGAAAGCTTTTGCTGTGTCCAAAGTCACTACAACTCGTGAATCAACTACCTCATGTGTGGCCTGTATATTTATGTATAATTTCCGGAGATTAAAGAAGGTATTGCGACCAGGCATGAAACCTGCTTGGTCTGTATGTATTAGGGATAAGATGACCTGAATGAGCCTGATGGATAGTACTTTGGCCAGTATTTTAATGTCAACCTGTAATAGGGATATGGGGCAGTAAGATTCTGGATATCCCAGGTCTTTTCCTGGTTTGGGGATGAGGACTATTGTTGCCTCTGTCATGGATGGGGGTAAAGTCCCAGTCTCAAAGAGATGGTTGTAATAAGCTAGTAATTTAGGGGTGAGTATTTCGCCAAATTGGGAATAAAACTCAATTGGGAGCCCATCTGATCCTGGGGATTTAGACCTGGCGAAACTGGCGACGGCAATTGTGATTTTGTCTGTGGTGAGGGGTGCCTCTAGTAGGTCTATTTGTTCTTTTGTCAACTGTGGGAAAGTCACCTTCTCAAGAAAGAGGGACATTGATTGCGTCTCAGTGGGAGCTGTCGTTTTGTAAAAGTCGGCAAAGAAGTCTCTAAACATGGAGGTTACCATGGGTGGGTCTGTTATTTGTTGTCCTCCAGGGCCATGTAGTGTGATAACCACCGGGGGTCTATCTTCACTGTGCACCAAGTACGCCAATAACTTGCCTGCTTTTTCCCCATATTCAAACATTTTTTGTTTAGAGAAAAAAAGTTTTTGTCTTGCTTTTTGAAAAAGCTGGGTGACTACTCTTGTTTGTAGTTTGAGCAGATTTGCATTTGCAAAGTCTCTCTCAGAGGAGGACAGGTCCGCTATCGCCTTACCGAGGGCACTGGCGGAATCTGCCTTAATTTTATTGATATCGATAATTAGCGTTGAGCGAGCGAATAGCTTAAAAGAGTCCCATACTGCGGAGGGTGATGCTGACTTGTCATTCTCCGCAAAGTATAGTTTCCACTTACCCGCAAGCTCATCATCCTCCGGTAGGAGAGAGCCAAAATGGGTTTGAACGCCAGGATTGTGGTGGTTTGGCGATGGGGATGGCGATGTTTAATGTGATCCAGTAGGGACTATGATCCGAGAGTATTCTGGGGCAGAATGCAGCTTCTAGTAGTCCAGGTGTCAGTCTGTGGGAAATGAGTATGAAGTCTATGCGGAACATGGCGTTATGAGAGGATAAGAAACACGAGTACGATTTTGTTTGTGGGAACTTGTGGCGCCATGTGTCTGTAAATGAAAGGTGGAAATAAGCTTATAGAACCTAGTTTCGTTGGGAGCATTCAAGGTGGGTGCATTCAAGTTGTAGCATGTCTAGGGTTGGATTTAGTGTGGTATTAAAGTCACCTAGCCAGACTGCAGATATTGCAGGGTGGCGAGCCATGAACTACAGTCCCTCTTTAATTATGGTGATGTTAAATGGGGGTGGCACATAAAAGGCCAGTATGAGGAAGGGTTCCCCGTGTAATTTAGGAGAAATACGTATCGTCCCTGTGGATCAGTGGATAGTTCACATAACTCAAAATGTACAGATTTAGCTATCAAGATTGAGACTCCCCTGGCATGAGATGTGTGGGTAGAATGATACGCCCATCCAACCCACGGGAGGCGAAGTGCCATCTGGATGCTCCCCTCAACATGTGTTTCCACCAAGGCTATCACTTCGGCATGCTGTTTCTTGAGGAATGTGAAGACTGCTGCATGCTTAATTTTCTCGCGCATGCCCCTCACATTCCACGTAAGAAATTTTAGAGATGCCATGGGTAGAACTTTTTGAAATCTAATGACACAGTGATGTTAAGCGATTTTCTCTTTGTGCATGAGGCACTTAGGTTCCTAATATTCAGACATGGATGCATCAATGTTGTATCACACAACATATATGAACACTCACATGAACATGGCCTTCGGAATGTTACCTGTTTTCTGTGGTTAATATGCACAATCAAGTTCAACAAAACTGTAAACAAATTAACGCCCACCCCCCTCCCTGCCCTGCTCTTTCCCAAACTGGTGCGGGCGTATTCCCTTAACTTGTGTCCAACTGGGAAACACTCCATCTTCCAGGTTGTATAGAAGATGTAGTACATCTGACTGAGTCTCTGGGGTCTGAGTAGGTCAAGGGATATCACCCATATCAGTAGTTCAAGGTATGTCATAGTTATTCGATCACCTTGTTTCCTGTTAAAGGCATCTAGCGTGCTCCAGAGAAAACTCCAGTAAACATGCTACTGCTTCCCAGTGGTGTGTGGGGTAAGGTCTCGCTGCATGATGCATGTGGCTGGTAGGACTTCTGCATTTCCCGGAGCTCAGGAGAGTAACTGGACTCCTGTAAGGTAAATATCTAGGGTTTGTGTTTTGTACTCGCGCTGGTGCATAAACGGTTCCATGTCGCATTCAGGAGCTTACTGTGTGTGGTACAAGACGTTCCACGTCCAGAAGTGGGTGGTTTCAAATAAGGTTCAATGCGACTGCAGGGGACAATGCGACCATGCGACTCTGGAGAAAGGTTGCGCTGTAGATGAGTTTGGGCATAATAGTTATAGCTTTATATCTGGGACTTGGTCAATCGGCTCTTTCAGGGATAGCACGGCGCTCCAGCCAGGAAATTACTTCTTCCGGATCCTCAAAGAAGACTGCATGGCCGTCATGTTCTATTCTGAGGTGAGCAGGAAAGAGCATGGAGTATTTGTAATGTAGGTTCCTCAGCCTGCGCTTGGCCTCCATAAAGCTCTGGCGACGGCGTTGTAACTCTGTTGAAAAATCTGGAAAAATAGCTACTTTAACATTCCCTACTGGGATGTTTCCTTTCTCCCTAGCCATCTTCAGGGCTGCATCTCGGTCTTTGTAGTTGAGGAGTTTGGCTATGAATGTGCGGGGGGGCTCCCTGGGAGGGGGGTCTAGCTGGCATGCGATGTGCCCGCTCCACCGCAAACATGGGGAAAAGGCTTCTCTCCCATAGGTGTTGATTAGGAGTTGTTTCAAGAACATGGTAGTATCCTTGCCTTCAGTCCCCTCTGGCAGGCCTACAAGGAGCAAATTACATCTTCTCAGCCTGTTCTCCATATCATCTTGTTGTTTTCATGTATTTAGCGATTATGAAGTATCTTTGAGGAACGATTTTTAAGGACAGCCGAGAGAGGAGGTTTTGGGCAGTTAAGGAAATTAACACAGAAAGAGTTTTGTTTAAAATAAGGAAGTTAAAGTGTTCAAACTAACCCGTTTGAACACCGTTTTCATATGCGGGCGCTACGCACGTATGCGTTCGCTTCTGCACGCGAGCTTGTCGGTATGGGACGCTTTAAAAAATTTTTTTTTTTCTTAATTATTTTACTTTTAGTTTTTTTATTTTGACACAGTTTAAAAAAAAAAAATGTTTGGGTCACTTTTATTTCTATTACAAGGAATGTAAACATCCCTTGTAATAGAAAAAAAGCATGACTGGACCTCTTAAATATGAAATCTGGGGTCAAAAAGACCTCAGATCTCATATTTACACTAAAATGCAATAATAATTAAAAAAAAAAAAAAAAATCTCCTTTAAGCACTTAAGGACCGAGCCTCTTTCTGAGATTTGGTATTTACAAGTTAAAAACAGTTTTTTGCGCTAGAAAATTACTTAGAACCCCCAAACATTATATATATTTTTTTCTAACACACTAGAGAATAAAATGGCGGTTGTCGCAATATTTTTTGTCACACTGTATTTGCGCAGCGGTCATACAAGCGCACTTTTTGGGGAAAAAATTCACTTTTTTGAATTAAAAAATAAGACAACAGTAAAGTTATATTGTGAAAGATAATGTTACACTGAGTAAATTGATACCCAACATGTCATGCTTCAAAGTTGCGCCCGAAAGAGGAATGGAGACAAACTTTTACCCTTAAAAATCTCCATAGGCGATGTTTAAAAAATTCTACAGGTTGCATGTTTTGGGTTACAGAGGAGGTCTAGGGCTAGAGTTATTGCTCTCACTCTAATGATCGCGGCTATACCTCCCGCGTGGTTTGAACACCGTTTTTATATGTGGGCGCTGCTTACATATGCGTTCGCTTCTGCACGAGAGCTTGGCTGGAAGGGGGGGGTTAAAAAAAATTTTTCTTATTTATTTTACCTTTTATTTTTACACTGTTCTTTTAAAAAAGAATTAAGTCACTTTTATTCCTATTACAAGGAATGTAAACATCCCTTGTAATAGAAAAAAAGCATGACAGGACCTCTTAAATATGAGATCTGGTGTCAAAAAGACCTCAAATCTTATTTGCACTAAAATTCAATAAAAAAATAAAAAATAGGATTTTTTAAGACAGCTTACCTGTAAAATCCTTTTCTTTCGATGGACATCACGGGACACAGAGCCACAGTAATTACTGATGGTTATATAGGGTATCACTGGTGGTTGGACACTGGCACACCCTATCAGAAAGTTCATCTCCCTATATAATCCCTCCCCTTGCGGGGATACCTCAGTTTTGTAGCCAAGCAATATAGTGTATTAGAAGAGGGGCGGGACCTCTGTGTCCCGTGATGTCCATCGAAAGAAAAGGATTTTATAGGTAAGCTGTCTTAAGAAATCCTATTTTCTTTCTCGAACATCACGGGACACAGAGCCACAGTAATTACTGATGGGATGTCCCAGAGCAATGCTATCTGAGGGGGGGGAACCACGACCAAGTAGGGTGTAATCAGACCTGAGGACCCTGTACCGCTGCCTGCAGCACACTACGCCCAAAGGCGATATCCTCATGCCTTCTCACATCCACCTGATAGAATCTGGTGAATGTATGGACTGAAGACCAGGTTGCGGCCTTGCAGATCTGAGCCAAGAAGCACCAATAGCCTTTGTGGAATGTGCCCTGATCTGAAACGGAGGAATCTTCTGTTTCAAACCGTAAGCCTGAATAATCAACTGTTGAAACCATTTAGAAATGGTAGCTTTTGACGTTGCCTGTCCTCTACTGGGACCCTCTGGCAGCACGAATAAAACATCCGTTTTGCGAATCTGAGCAGTTGCCTCGAGATAGGCCTTGACTGCTCTTACTACATCCAACGAATGTAGTGATCTCTCTTCCGGAGAACAGGGATCTGGAAAAAAGGAAGGCAGAACAATGTCCTGGGTTTAAATGAAAATCAGAAACCACCTTTGGTAAAAAACTAGGATGAGGGCGCAGTACCACTCTATCCTTGTGTACAATCAAATAAGGCTCCTTACAGGAAAGGGCTGCTAATTCTGATACTCTTCTAGCAGAAGAAATGGCTACTAGAAAAATTAACTTCCTTGTCAACAAGACCAAAGGAATCTGACTTATTGGTTCAAAAGGCTGTTTCTGTAACACAGCCAGAACCAAGTTCAAGTCCCAGGGGTTTAGGGGCGCCCTAACCGGAGGATTAAGACGTGTCACCCCCTGTATAAAGTTTCGGACCAAAGAATGCGAAGCAAGTGGCCGTTGAAATAATACTGATAAGGCCGAGACCTGGCCCTTGTTGGTACTCAAGGCCAGCTTCATCTCTAAACCCAATTGTAGAAAATCAAGAATTCTACCTATCACATATTTTCTGGGATGCCAACCCCTGGATTCACACCAGGATACATAAGCTTTCCAGACTCTATGATAAATCATTCTGGAAGCTGGCTTCCTTGCATTGATCAAGGTAGATATCACAGAACCTGAAAGCCCACGACTCTTCAGAACGTGGGTCTCAATAGCCAAACCTTCAAATTTAGCGTTTGTAAGGCAGGATGGAACACTGGACCTTGAGATAACAGGTCTGGGCGTACCGGTAGTGTCCACGGGGAACCTACCATCATCCTTACTATTTCCGCATACCACGTCCTTCTGGGCCAAGCGGGGGCCACCAGAAGTACTGACTTCCTTTCCTGCCTGATCCTGCGAAGAAGTCGCGGTAGTAGCAGAACAGGCGGGAATGCATAAATCAGTGAGAATCGATGCCACGGAATCACCAACGCATCCATCCCGCATGCAAGAGGATCTCTTGTTCTTGCCACAAATCTATCTTTTTGTTGAATCGGGATGCAAAGAGATCTACATCTGGGACCCCCCATCTTTGGCACATGTTCCAAAAGACGTCGGGATGTAGAGACCATTCCCCTGGAAGTAACTTCTGGAGACTTAAATAGTCCGCCTGCCAGTTCTCCATCCCTGGAATGAAAACTGCCGATATGCATGGCACATGCCTCTCTGCCCAGACTAAGATCTGGTTCGCCTCTTTTTGAGCAGCTAGGCTCCTGGTGCCTCCCTGATGATTGACATAGGCCACTGCTGTGGCATTGTCGGACTGGATCCTGACCGGGCAACCCTGTAGCCTAATAGTCCAGGCCTTTAGGGCTAGACATACCGCACGGATTTCCAGAATGTTGATGGGTAAGGTCCTCTCTGTCTTGGACCATACCCCCTGAACCGCAGACTGCTCCAGAACTGCTTCCCAACCTGACAGACTGGCATCTGTTGTTACCACCGTCCAGGTAATCGGCAGAAAGGATTTCCCCTTCTGCAGGTTTTCGGGAATGAGCCACCAATTGAGGCTCTGACGCACCGCATGCGACAGGTGCATCGGAAAGTCTAATGCCTGAACCTTCTTGTTCCAGGCCGACAGAATACTATGTTGCAGCATTCTTGAATGAAACTGAGCATAGGGAACTGCTTCGAATGAAGACACCATCTTCTCTAGTAGTCTCATACAAAGACAGACAGAAGGACCCTTCTTGGTCCTGACTGCCAGAATGAGCTCTCTTAAAGCAGTGATCTTTGCCTGAGGTAGAAATATTTTCTCCTGGCTTGTATCTATGATCAGACCTAAATACTCCAGTCTTCTTACTGGTTTTAGGAAAGATTTTTCTAGGTTGAGGATCCAACCCAGGTGTTCCAGATACCTGACTGTGGTCCTCAAATTCCTGTTCAAGGAGGCTACCGACCGGTCTATCAGGAGCAGGTCGTCTAGGTATGCTATGACAGCTATACCCTGAGCCCTTAATCTGGCCAGAGGAGGGGCCAAGACCTTTGTGAACACCCAAGGTGCAGTGGCTATCCCAAAAGGCAGAGCCACAAACTGGAAATGGCGCCCTCCTATCTCGAAGCGCAGAAACTTCTGATGAGCAGGAAAAATGGGCACATGCAGATATGCATCTCTGATGTCTATCGATGCCAGAAATTCTCCTCCCTGCAGGGTGGAGACTACTGTCCGAATTGATTCCATGCGGAAGGACTGAATCTTTAGGAATCGGTTCAGATCCCTTAAATCCAGAATGGGTCTGACACCCCCATTTGGTTTTTGGACCGTAAAAAGGTTGGAATAGAAGCCCAATCCCTGGTCCTTTGCGGGAACCATCATAATGACCTCCTGCGACAAAAGTTGCTCAAAAGCTAGAAGGAGCGACTGCTTCTTCTCTGGGTCTCTGGGGACACTTGATCTGAGGAGCCGAGGAGAGGGAAATTTCTGAAACTCCAGCTTGTACCCTAAGGTTTCTGTGGAGATTACCCATCTGTCCTGGAAGTCCTCCTGCCAGAGCTCTGAGAACTGTCGCAGTCTTCCCCCCACTCGAGCGAGCGGGGGCGCCCCTTCATGAAGAGGTCTTAGTGTTTTGCCTAGTAGGCTTCTTCCCCCAGGACTTCTTTTGTTCCTGGGGTTGACTCTTGTTTCTGAACCCAGATGGAGGAGGCCGTCGAGACTGCCTGGAGGCTGAAGCCCCTGGCGCTGGGGAAAGAGTCCATTTGAAAGAGGGACGTTTACTCTTCTTCTTGACAGGTAAGAGAGTACTTTTCCCACCAGAGATCTTCTTGATATAGTTAACCAAGTCTTCTCCAAACAACCTTGCACCACAAAACGGAAACCCAGCCAGCAGCTTCTTACATGGTGCTTCGGCTGACCAATTTTTCAACCATAGGATTCTACATATATGCACCAACCCCAGTGAAAGACGAGAGGTTTGCACGATAGAATCTCTGATGGCGTCAACAACGTAACATAAGGCCGCAGGAAGGTTAGCCAACCCCTGGGCCTGCTGTTCAGGTAATACTTTGATAACCTGCTTAACATGGTCTCTTAAGTACTGACAGACTCCAATCGCTGCAACTGCAGGTTGAGCCACTGAACCTGCCAAGGAGAAAACATCCTTCATTAGGGATTCCATCTTTTTAGCTACAGGATCCCTGAGCATCTGAGCATTGTCTACAGGACAAGTCAGACTATTATTTACGGAGGAAATGGCGGCATCAATGGCCGGTATTCCCCACATTTTAATAAACTTTTCTTCCATCTGATAAAGTGTTGAAAACTTTTTCGGCGGAAAAAAACGTTTGTCTGGGTGATCCCACTCAGAATAAATGAGCTTTTCAAGTAAATTATGAACAGGAAAAGCATGTGCTGTTTGAGGAGGCTTCAGTGACCCCAAAGAAGAAGAGGGTTCTTTAACTGATTCAGATACGGGCAACTTAAATGTGGAGCAGACCAATCCAATAAGGATCTGCAGTAAGACTTTCTCCTCCTGGGAAGTCACAGAGGGTCCCTCTCCACCTGATTCCTCAGAAGAGGAATCATCTGTCCCATCCCGATCCTCTGAAAGGGATTCGTCTCCTTTATCCCAGAGCTCCTCTTCCTGAGGGTCTTGGGAAACAGAGGAAGGCCTAGTGCGTTTTCTTCCACTGAGTGAAGATGTAATCACGGCCATTAATCTCTCCTCTAAACCACTAATGGGTAAAAAAAAAAAAAAACCTCCTGTGTAATGTATACAGGGGCTGAAGTGCCGGAGGCAGATATAGCCCCTGACCCCAATGGCTCCCTCTGGCTAGCCGTCCCTGGCCCCTCAGGGAGGGAGGATGCTGCAGAAAGGGGGTCCTCAGAACCCGACCGAGATCCCCTAGAGTTTCTGGTTCTTGGGGTGTTTGAACCTCTTCTACCCATAGTGCAAAACAACAAGGTGGAGGTATCACAAAATGAACACTGACTGCTGAGCGATGTAGTCCGGCTAAAAGCCCTGCTACCAAATGCCCAGTCTGGTGTTACCTTAGTAAATGCTGCCTAGGAGAATGCTTGTGTCCCACTTCACATGCGACCGTCAGCTCTGTATCCCTCCAAAGGCTGTGTGCACCTGTACAGAGTGCTTTAAATAGCCTGCAGCTGGCCTGAGTGGGCGTCTAAGCACCTGTGCTGCCGCCCCGCCCCCCCTTTCAGACACATGTGGCCTCCCCCTAGCCTGGGGGGAACATTCATGCAGGAGAAATCCCCCCATCCCATCCTACCTGGAGCCGGCCGGAGACGCTGTGCAGCGTGAGAACACTGAGACCGACATCAGCATGTGAAGGTATGTGCTCTTGGCAGCCCCCGGTGGTCACAATAGGCATAGCATGCATTTACCTTAACTACTTCCATACATGGCATTTTCACCCCCTTCCTGCCCAAGCCAATTTTCAGCTTTCAGCGCTGTCGCACTTTGAATAACAATTGTGCGGTCATACTACACTGTACCCAAATGAAATTTTTATAATTTTTTCCCCACTAATAGAGCTTTCTTTTGGTGGTATTTGATCACCCCTGCGTTTTTTTATTTCTTGTGCTATAAACAAAACAAGAGTGACAAGTTTGAAAAAACACAATATTTTTTACTTTTTGCTATAATAATTATCCAATTTTTTTTTTAAACAAATTTTTTCCTCATTTTAGGCCGATACGTATTCTTCTACATATTTTTGGTAAAAAATATCGCAATAAGTGTATATTTATTGGTTTGCGCAAAAGTTATAGCGTCTACAAAATAAGGGGATAGATTTATAGCATTTTTATTATTTTTTTTTTTTTTTTACTAGTAATGGCGGCGATCTGCAATTTTGATCATGACTGCGATATTGCGGCGGACACATCGGACAATTTTGACACATTTTTGGGACCATTCACATTTATACAGCGATCCGTGCTATAAAAATGCATTGATTACTGTATAAATGTGACTGGCAATGAAGGGGTTAACCAGGAGGGGGCGCTGTAGGGGTTAATGTGTTGCTAGGAAGTGATTCTAACTGTGGGGGGAGGGGATTCTCAAGGGGAGGAGACCGATCGGTGTTCCTCTGTACAAGGAACACACCATCGGTCTCCTCCCATCTGACAGGACGTGGATCTGTGGGTTTACAGGCTGCGCCGTCATATGAAGGCGGCCCAGAACAACAGCTGCACCGTCCCGCCGTCATATGACGGCGGGCGGGCAAGTGATTAAAGGAGAAAACCTACTAGAATTAAAAAATTCTGTGGAATCTCCTCTTACCTTATCCAGCTGCAGGGTTCTGTTATACAGACCCAATCTTCACCTCTCCGTTTGAAAAAACCGTCAGAGACTGGGGCCCCCTACGAATAGGGAGATCCACAGTTCTGGGCCTGTAAAGCACCCGGCTAGAAATTAGGCTAGAAAAACCATTTTCTAATATGCGGGGTCCAGCTCTCTAAAAAGAGAAGCGTTACAGGTAAATCCTCGTTTCTTCGGACACGAGGCCCGGGTACCATCCAATTCGGCCACAAAAGGACACTTTGAATGGATCCGGTCTGCCTGGCTTGCCCCAGTATAGGATATAGGATCTTCCCCTTGGAGCTCAGCACAGGACATCTTTACACGTCCATCACCTAAGACACTGGCGTAAAAACTGAGGTATCCCCGCAAGGGGAGGGATTATATAGGGGGTTGAACTTTCTGATAGGGTGTGCCAGTGTCCAATCACCAGTGATACCCTATATAACCATCAGTAATTACTGTGGCTCTGTGTCCCGTAATGTTCGAGAAAGAAATAAATTTAATGTCATTGAAAAAAAAATAAAAAAATAAAAATATCCCTTTAAGAGCATTGGGCGGAAGGGACATTTTAACTTCCCTTTCGCCCTGCAATGATATGGAGACGGGTGGGGGCCATCTTCCCCTCACTCGTCTCCATGTCAGGTTAAGGGGAGGATCTGATCGCCTTCGCCGCAACCGACGGCGCCGGTAAGCGGCGGAGGGCACCGGAGAATGTTGGGAGGGGGGCCCCCTCTCCCGTCACCGATAAAAGTGATCTTGAGGCTAATCCACCGCAGAGACCACTTTTATCTTGAGGCGGACCGCCCGCTGAAGAAGAGTATACCGGGGCTATGGTAGCTAGCTGCTACCATAACAACAGTATTCCTCTTCAAAGTAGCGACATAAGACGATGGCGGGCGGTTCGTAAATGGTTAAGAGCTATGAGCAGAAGTGACGCTTGATGTCGCTTCTGCCCTCCCATGCCATGGAGCCGAGCAGGGGCCATCTTCCCCTCAGTCGGCAGCCAGGCATCCACGGGAGAGGACACGATCGTCTCCGCCGCTACCGGCGGGTCCCGTAAGCGGCAGAGACGACCAAGGGGTGCGAGGGGAGGGGGGTCACCTCTCCTGCCGCCGATAAACGTGATCTTGCTGCGAATCTGACACGGAGACCACTTTTATGTGAAAGAGAAACGCACGCCGTTCCCAAAAATACTGGGGTTATGGCAGCTGCTGCCATAACCCTGGTATTTAGCGGCAAAGCACTGACGTACAGGTACAGCTATTTGTGTGAAGTGGTTAAAGACCCTGTGCAGGGAAGATCAACATCTGAACCCAGAGAAGATCGAGGCTGATAGACTGGAGGTAATATGAGGCATTACAATTACATTTAAATTAAACTTTTACCAGTATTGTGCATTATATTTAAAGTTATCATATCCATGCAAAAAAAAGTCTCAGCTACTTTATTATAAAAGATTTATATCTCCTTTCCATATAGCTTCATGTCTGACTCCTAGTTAAAATGCCCATATACCCTACCTATGGGTGTATTTAATATATATTATATTATTACTTTCACTGTTTCACAGTATAAATGAACCCCTTATAGTAGCGATTATCTGCTCTTTTTGTACTATAAAAGGGCTAATTTTAGTTTTTAAACCCCATTATGACAGATTATATAAAGCATGCTGCTGCTTCCAAACGTCTTAGGCCTGGTTCACAATTGTGCGTTTTTTGGTGTTTTTTGCAGAAACGCACTACATGGTTTGCTATGAGACACGTTCACATCTATGCTTTTCTCAGCCATTGCGAATTTGGAAAGGGTCAAGGACTTTTTTCAACGCAAAGACTGTGCTTTTTTTGCTTTTTTTGGTTCAATAGACTTCAATGGAGAAGCTTCAGAAAAGCATGTGGTGTGTTTTTGCCGCGTTTTGCATTTTTTAATCTGCCCAACAACAAATTGGCAAAAAAATACAAAAACGCAAATCGCACAGCAAAAAGCACCGCAGAAGCGGATCAAAAGCAAACTGCATAGATGTGAACCGAGCCTTATGTTGGTCATACACGTATCGATTTGCAGATAGGAATATTCATACGAAAAATCTTTGTACATTCGCTGAATGAAAGAATGTTGTTTGAAATTTTCACTTGCTTTTAACATTCAGTTTTAAAATGAATGTAATTTCTGAATGAAAACCTCATACACTGTCTGAAAATGTATTTGACCAAGAAGTTTTCTATTCTGCTCCTTCTATATTTCCTGTCACTGTGGTCGAAAATTAACGTCGATTTGACCTAACGATTAGAAAATCGAGCAAACGTTCTTAAAAATTTTTTTGAAGGAAAACATTGTTTTTGTATGGCCAGCATAAGTGACTGCAGGCGCAAGCCACCTGCTTATGACAAAGGGAATCTGTCATACATAATATATTACAGTTGTCTGAAAATCTACAAAACAGTCTTTGTTTTTTTTTTTTTTTTTTTTTTTTTTCTTAAAAGGGGTTGTAAAGACTTCACCTGGAACTCTCTGGGAGGCCCATAAGGCTCTTATTAGAGGTAAACTTATTGAACTGGGAGCGAGAAAAAAGAGGGAGAGAACCTGCAATCTGCACTAATTAAAGAAATAGGAACCCTTGAGCAGACCCACTAACATAGCAACTTTAAAACAATATTCCATACCCTTACTGAAAAAAGAGAAGAATTGAAAGCTCTTTTCCATTCTGAATATGTATCCCGCCGTAGAGTTGTTGATCAACAATACTACGAATGGGGCAACAAGCCGAGTCGAATCCTAGCCAGATCCTTGCAACAAAGGAAATCAGCATCCTTTATCGCTAAGATTAAAATGACATCAGATATAATGGTACACAAAACTAGGGACATTGCTAAGGAATTTCGGGCCTTCTGTCAACAGCTTTACCAGGTCAGGAACACACAAACGGCTGATGACACCAGAGGTAAACACATAGAGAAATATTTATCTGAAGCCAACCTACCAAAACTCCCGGCTAACATTCTAGAAGCATTGGAAGGGGAATTCACCGTTGCGGAAATCAGGGGTGCACTTAAGACGATGGCCAATGGTAAGGCCCCCGGCCCAGATGGGCTGACAGTGGCCTACTATCGCGCCTTCGCAGATGTTTTGCTTCCACATTTGACTGCATATACTAACTCAGTGCCCAGCAATGGTGGGTTCAGATCGGGAACTCTCCATGCGCATATTACGGTAATCCCTAAACCTGGGAAGGATCCTACCTTGTGTGGTAGCTACCGCCCAATATCGCTGTTAAATCTGGATGCAAAGTTGTACGCCAAGGCACTGGCCATTAGACTTTTACCCCTGATTCCGCAATGGGTCTCTAGGGACCAGACTGGGTTTATCCCAGGGAGGGAGGCGAGGGACAACTCACTCAGAACTCTTTCTTTAATGTCCTATGCCCGTGGATGGTCCCAGCCCACCCTTCTTCTGTCTACAGATGCGGAGAAAGCGTTTGATAGGGTGGACTGGGAGTACCTTATGGCCACACTGTCACATTTTGGTCTGGGTCCAAATATGTTGGCAAAGATTTCTGCTTTTTACCAAACACCAACAGCCCAATTACGAATTAATGGAACGCTAAGTGACCCCTTCTCTCTCCATAACGGAACACGACAGGGGTGCCCTCTTTCTCCCATTTTATTTGCCCTCTCCCTGGAACCCTTCTTAGCAAAGATACGCCATAATCCTAACATACATGGAATTACAGTAGGTACAACCGAACACAAATATGCGGCATACGCGGATGACGTTCTCTTTTATATATAACAACCACTCATAACTTTACCCAACCTCATGATAGCCTTTACGCAATTTAGTGAAATATCTAATTTTAAAATAAATTTGTCCAAATCGGAAATTCTAAATGTTTCAACTCCCCGCCCAACTGTGATTAACCTACAAAGATCATTCCCTTTCCATTGGCAACCATCGGCTATGAAATATCTAGGAATATACTTAACCCCAGACCCGGCCTCACTTTTTCGTAAAAATTATATCCCTTTGCTTAATGCTATTCGGTCAGACTTACAAAAATGGTCACAGATGGCGCATTCCTGGTTAGGAAAAATGAATATTGTAAAAATGAATGTGTTACCACGACTGCTCTTTCTATACCAAATGATTCCATATAAGGTTCCTGTAGGTTTCTTTAGGATCATTCAATCTGTGATAAGTAAATTCATATGGAATCGTAGAAACCCTCGTATTGCCCACAGGTGTCTAATTAGACCTAAGACGGAAGGCGGCTTAGCACTCCCGGACTTTAGGAAATATTATTTAGCTACAGTTCTTAATAGGATTTCGGACTGGAAATACCATAAATCATCCAAGCTTTGGGTGCAACTAGAAATGGACTTGGGTAGAGCAGACCTTTTTCCTCTCATATGGATACCTAACAAGTTCCGCAAGTTAGCTCCAACTTCTTCTCCACTGACCAAATCCTCATTGGCTTCTTGGGACTCTCTATGTCACAAACAGCATTGGCCATACAACTCTCCACTGATGCAACTCAAGGGTCATAACTTCTTCTCTCCAGGGAACATGGACTCAAAATATGGTGAATGGTTTACGGACCCATCCCTACTTCTTGGTAAAGTGGTAAAGGACCAAAAGGTACTGCCTATATCTGCACTCTCAGCCAATGCACCAATATCGTTTATGCAACAATGGCAATATCATCAACTAATACAATTTATTAAAGCTCTACCTCAACCTTACGGTCAGATGCAGAAATGAATCCTATAGAGTCCTTATTGTCAGGAGACCTCCCGTCTGACAAACCCTTGTCTAGCTTCTATCACGCTCTACTTTCTTTATCATCAACGAATCAGGTACCCTTTCTGTCTAAATGGGAACTGGAGCTCCAGAAACTGCTTTCCGACCATCAACGTAGTGCGATTCTCCGTTTGTCGCATGTCTCATCAATCGCATCTAAGACTGCGGAGGTAAATTATAAATTACTAACCAGATGGCACTATACACCTGCTACTCTCCACAGATTCTTCCCATCCATCTCAGATTTATGTTGGAGGGGATGTGGGTCTACAGGGACTCACGCACATATATGGTGGTCTTGTCCTTTTATAAGACCATACTGGTCCACTATCTTGTTCTGGTCTGAAAAAATTCAAGGATGTTCAATTCCAAATGATCCATGGGTGCTATTGTTTCACTGTACAGATGAACCAATTGGATCATATAGAAAGTCAATCACACCTCATTTGTTGAATGCGGCAAAGGTCCTTATACCAAAATTTTGGAAACAGAAAAAAGTACCCTCATTACGCCAGTGGTTACTGGAAGTAGATAGAATATATTACATGGAAGATAGCACTTTAAAACTCAGGAACAAATCGGCATTGGCATCAAAGATATGGTCCTGTTGGTTCATCTTTAAATATTCATCCTTGTACGCTGAGATTATGGAAAACAGAGATGCTCCATAGACGGAACAGTAGAAAAAACACTGTAACTATAAGGTTGATGTGATCCTTAAATAACATAACATACACTGCAATGGCTGGCAACCCTCTCTCCCCCCTGCCCCCCCAATCCCCCCCCCCCTTCCTCTCCCCTCACCTTTCTCTTTACTCACTATCCTTCTACTTTTTCTTCACTGCTTTTTCTATTCTCTAAGGTTCCCTTTTTTGTTTTTGTGTGGTTTATTTGTTATTGGTGGTTAAAACATGACATTCAGGAAATGGGTAATGGAAGCTTCTGGACTTTAAGAACGGTGACTTTTTGAATGCGTTCTAGTTTACAGAAGCAAGGAAACACCCCATATGCCAAACGCAAGATAGGTTAGTTGTCCATTACCCACCTACTAATTGCTTTATATGATCAATAGAGTGATAATAGGTCCAGAACTTGATATATGTACCAGGAAGTCAATTTATGTAAACTGTCATTGCACAACAGCATAGAAATTCTTATTTCCTGATGTCAATATTGTAAATGTTAACAGTATGTTAATTTTCCATACTTCCAATAAAAACTTATTGAACAATAAAAGGGGTTGTAAAGGTTTTTTTGTTTTTTAAATAACAAACATGTTATACTTACCTCCATTGTGCAGCTCGTTTTGCACAGAGTGGCCCCGAACCTGGTCTTCTGGGGTTTCTCTGCGGCTGTCTCAGCTCTTCCCTGCAAGAACTAAACACCTTCATGCAAGCTCTCTCGCATGGTGTTTAGTTCTTGCGGGCGCGCTCCCGTGATACAGCCGGCAGCTATAGCCGCTGACAGTATCACTCGGCCCCACCCCCCGGCGCGGCGCGGCGCGTCATTGGGTGTGATTGACAGCAGCGCGAGCCAATGGCTGCGCTGCTTTCAATCCATCCACTCTAGCCAATCAACGGCCAGGCTGAAGAGGATATCGGGAGCGAGCGCGGGACTTTCGAGGGGTCAGGCAAGTAGAACGGGGGGGCCGGCGTTGACGGATGTTTTTTCACCTTAATGCATATGATGCATTAAGGTGAAAAATCGTGAACCTTTACAACCCCTTTAAATAAAAAAATGTGATCTCTTCTGTCTGTTGCTCTCAGAGTGGATTAGAGATTATGCTCCCTAACCATATAGTTGGTTATTTTTATTTACCACTGCATAGAGATATTTAAAGTGGAGTTCCACCTTATTTTACACCTTGTGCTTGACCACCCCCCCATCACTTGTTTTGGGATAATTCATTTTTTTACTTACCTTATGTGACGTACTGACTGTACTTCTGTCCTACCCAGGGCGTCATTTCCTCCTTCACCCCGCTGGCTTCTGGGAACTGTGTGTGCCCCAGAGGACGACGGGCCATTTAGAAAGTGCCTCGCGACTCACGCATGCGCAGTAGGAAACCGGCGGTGAAGCCTGAAAGGCTCCACTGCTGGTTTCCCTTAGTTACAATGGCAGAGCCTGCACCCGAGCCGATTGGCCTCGGGGGGCCCGACATCGCAGGCTCCCTGCACATGTAAGTGTCCTTAATAAAAGTCAGCAGCTACAGTGTTTGTAGCTGCTGACTTTAAAAAAAAAAAAAAAAAAGTGGCTGGAACACCGCTTTAAGAATAAATTTCCTTTTTTTTTAAACTTTACATATTAACTAAATTATACACCATGCTTTTTTTTTAAGGTTATTATCTGATTTATCGAAACAATAATCTGCAAACTAATCGATTATGAAAATAATCGTTAGTTGCAGACCTACTACCTTTGGTTGCAGTCATTATGTTTGTTGCGCTTCAATCTATTTCCTTTATATTCTCCCAGACTTGCCCAACCAAAGGGCAAAACCCTACAAGAGTTTTGAGGGACAATGGACCACTGAAGTGTGAACCACAGCCCTGGACCTGTAAAGGCATTCTGCGGCTATCACTCACATTACATCAATTGTACCAAAGGGTGGTCACCTAACGCTGTGTCCGGAGCACAAGGGCATTTACAGGTTGGCCCCGATTAGTCTTCACAATAAGATCAAGGATTAGCCAGTTGAGAATGCAGATTAGCCTATCTGGAAAGCTGCAAATTGAAGAAACTTGCTAGATGAAAAATAATCTTGATAAAAAGTAAAAAGGTGTTTCTTATCTCAGCGCAGAGAAAAAGTGTCCATTTCCTAAGGATACTAGCAAAAAACTGAGGCTTGCTGGTAGTTGGTGAAATTATGCAGGGCCGTCCTAACAACTTTGTCAGTGTCCAATCTCCTGAAGCTGACAGCATAACCCTATGTTCCTGAATAAGTTCCTCTGTTCTGTAATGCACTATAAAGAAAATTTGTTTTCGATGTACGAGTCATGGCCTCTCTTTAGAGATGAAGAATCCCAGTGTCCCAAGGACTCTGGTTTTCCTTATTGGTCCAGCAAATCATATACTTGTCTTAGGCACAATGCTATATAGTGGATGAAGTGAAGATTCACACTTGTAGGGAACAAAGGATGCCAGGTTTCATCTATTTTTGTACATCTTGTGCTACCTGCCACTAGAGATGAGCCGAACACCCCCTGTTCGGTTTGCACCAGAACTTGCGAACAGGCAAAAAATTTGTTCGAACACGCGAACACTGTTAAAGTCTATGGGACACGAACATGAATAATCAAAAGTGCTAATTTTAAAGGCTTAAATGCAAGTTATTGTCATAAAAAGTGTTTGGGGACCTGGGTCCTGTCCTAGGGGACAAGGATCAATGCAAAAAAAAGTTTTAAAAACGTCCGTTTTTTCGGGAGCAGTGATTTTAATAATGCTTAAAGTGAAACAATAAAAGTGTAATATCCTTTAAATTTCGTACCTGGGGGGTGTCTATAGTATGCCTGTAAAGGGGCGCATGTTTCCCGTGTTTAGAACAGTCTGACAGCAAAATGACATTTCAAAAGGAAAAAAAGTCATTTAAAACTACTCGTGGCTATTAATGAATTGCCGGTCTGACAATACACATAAAATTTCATTGATAAAAACGGCATGGGAATTCCCCACAGGGGAATCCCGAACCAAAATTAAAAAAAAAAAAAAAAAAAAAATGACGTGGGGGGTCCTCCTAAATTCCATACCAGGCCCTTCAGGTCTGGTATGGATATTAAGGGGAACCCCGGCCAAAATGTAAAAAAAAAAAAAAAAAAAAAAATGGCGTGGGGTCCCCCTCAAAATCTACACCATACCCTTCAGGTCTGGTGTGGATTTTAAGGGGAACCCGCGCCAAAAAAAAAAAAATGGAGTAGGGTCCCCCTAAAATCCATACCAGACCCTTATCCAAGTACGCAACCTGGCAGGCTGCAGGAAAAGGGGGGGACGAGAGAGCACCCCCCCTCCTGAACCGTACCAGGCCACATGCCCTCAACATTGGGAGGGTGCTTTGGGGTAGCCCCCCAAAACAAGGTTGTCCCCAAGGTTGTGGGGATGAGGACAAGGGCCTCATCCCCACAACCCTTGGCCGGTGGTTGTGGGGGTCTGCGGGCGGGGGGCTTATCGGAATCTGGAAGCCCCCTTTAACAAGGGGACCCCCAGATCCCGGCCCTCCCCCCTGTGTGAAATGGTAAGGGGGTACAAAAGTACCCCCTACCATTTCACAAAAAAAAACCTGTCAAAAATGTTAAAAGAGACAAGAGACAGTTTTTGACAATTCCTTTATTTAAATGCTTCTTCTTTCTTCCTCCATCTTCTTCTGGTTCTTCCTCCGGTGTTCTCGTCCGGCATCTTCCTCCGCGGTGTCAGCGTCTTCTTCCCTTCTTCTCCGGGCCGCTTCGCATCCATGATGGCATGGAGGGAGGCTCCCGCTGTGTGACGCTTCTCCGCTTCTAACGGTTCTTAAATAACGGGGGCGGGGCCACCCGGTGACCCCGCCCCCTCTGACGCATGGTGACTTGACGGGACTTCCCTGTGGCGTCACGGGAATGCCACAGGGAAGTCCCGTCAAGTCCCCGTGCGTCAGAGGGGGGGCGGGGTCACCGAGTGACCCGGAAGAACACCGGAAGAAGAACCAGAAGAAGAAGAAGATGGAGGAAGAAACCGAAGGAAGATAGAAGAAAGAAGAAAGAAGAAGCATTTAAATAAAGGAATTGTCAAAAACTATCTCTTGTCATTTTTAACACTTTTTTAGTGAAATGGTAGGGGTACTTACCATTTCACACAGGGGGGAGGGCCGGGATCTGGGGGTCCCCTTGTTAAAGGGGGCTTCCAGATTCCGATAAGCCCCCCGCCCGCAGACCCCCACAACCACCGGCCAGGGTTGTGGGGATGAGGCCCTTGTTCTCATCAACATGGGGACAAGGTGTTTTGGGGGGCTACCCCAAAGCACCCTCCCAATGTTGAGGGCATGTGGCCTAGTACGGTTCAGGAGGGTGCTCTCTCGTCCCCCCCTCTTTTCCTGCGGCCTGCCTCGGATAAGGGTCTGGTATGGATTTTTGGGGGGACCCCACGCCGTTTTTTTTTAAAATTTTGGTGCGCGGTTCCCCTTAAAATCCATACCAGATCTGAAGGGTCTGGTATAGATTTTGAGGGGGACCCCACGCCATTTTTTTTTTAATATTTTGGCGGGGTTCCCCTTAATATCCATGCCAGACCTGAAGGGCCTGGTATGGAATTTAGGGGGACCCCCCACGTAATTTTTTTTTTTTTTAATTTTGGTTCGGGGTACCCCTGTGGGGAATTCCCATGCAGTTTTTATCAATGAACTTATATGTGTATTGTCGGACCGGCAATTCATTAATAGCCGCGAGTAGTTTAAATGACTTTTTTTCCTTTGAAATGTAATTTTGCTGTCAGACTGTTCTAAACATGGGAAACATGCGCCCCTTTACAGGCATACTATAGACACCCCCCAGGTACGAAATTTAAAAAGGGATATTACACTTTGTTTCACTTTAAGCATTATTAAAATCGCTGCTCCCGAAAAAACGGCCGTTTTTAAAACTTTTTTTTTGCATTGATTCATGTCCCCTGGGGCAGGACCCAGGTCCCCAAACACTTTTTATGACAATACCATGAATATAAGCCTTTAAAATTAGCACTTTTGATTTCTCCCATAGACTTTTAAAGGGTGTTCCGCGGCATTCAAATTTGCCGCAAACACATCAAATTGTTTGCTGTTCGGCGAACAGCCGATGTTCGAGTCGAACATGAGTTCAACTCGAAGCTCATCCCTACCTGCCACGATACCTTCTACGATGTGCGAGGGGAAGCCACAGAGACATGCTGCATGTTTGAATTTTCTGCAACTCAAGGTCTGTGAAGCCTCGTACACACGATCAGATTATCGGATGAATTTTTGTCCGTTTTTTGTTGCATGCTAGTCTCATATGGAAAGTGAAGAGGTTACTCAACATACGAAAATTCTCATACAACCGGATTCAACTTCAGAAGTGATGTCATGTGTTAAAATTGTTTTGTACGTGTTCTTTCGTTTATGGACATGCATAGTCTTACTCTTAAGATTTTTTTTCTGACGAAAACTGTACTAATTAAATGAAAATCGGACGTTGTGTTCACATCCGACAAAAGTTTTATGGCCCGCACACCCAGTTTTTTTTTTGTCCAAAAATTCGGAATCTGCTGCTCGAAAGCACCATACTAATGATCTGAAAATGGGCAGATCGTTCATTGGGCGAAAATTTACTTCCGATTTTCTGATCGTGTGTACGGGCCTTTATGGTCACATGGACTCCAAAAGTATAGTTTTGTTTTTTTTACAGAGGTGGGTTGTTGCTCCTCTAAATCTGCAGTGGGATTTTATGTGGAGAGTTTACATACGAACGCCGCTTTCATAACATGCATAGATGCAAAAATTTACTTCTACAGCACTTTATTTCGCACTCAAGTTATATAATAAATACATCAAGTCCATATTTACAACCCTTTATCAATATCAACCCAACGGAACAATGGGATTCAGTGGAGCTTTAAGGAAAAGAACGATTTCCATTAGCTTCATTCAAAACAGGTCTCACTAAAGTGCACCCCCAGCAAAGATAAGCTCCAGTGCAGCCTGGATATCTCCTCCAGTGGCCTGTAAGGCCCGCAGACTAAGCTCCTCATCCCGGATACCCATATCCCGTAGCTGTTGGAGCTGAGGTTGCCATTGGCTCTGGAAGAGAGAATAAAAGCACACTGCATAAGTAAAAATATGATAAAGCCTCTATATTTATATCATTTCACCTGCATCTCCTCCTAGTCTGTCAGGTGCAGCCGCCCCTCCCCCTTCCTCCCAAACTACTGACTGCAGCTCAAAGTCCCAACAAGCATTGTAGGCCAGAAAAATTTTTTATTTAAATTCTTTATTTGACTATTATGCCCTGTACACACGGTCGGGCATTGATCGGACATTCCAACAACAAAATCCTTGGATTTTTTCTGACGGATGTTGGCTCAAACTTGTCTTGCATACACACGGTCACACTAATTTGTCGGAAAATCCGATCGTTCTAAATGCGACGTAAAACACGTACGTCGGGACTTTAAACAGGGCAGTAGCCAATAGCTTTTGCCTCTTAATTTATTCTGAGCATGCGTGGCACTTTGTGCGTCGAATTTGTTTACACACGATCGGAATTTCCGACAACAGATTTTGCTGTCGGAAAATTTTATAGCAAGCTCTCAAACTTTGTGTGTCGGAAATTCCTATGGAAAATGTGTGATGGAGCCTACACACGGTCGGAATTTCCGACAAGGTCCTATCACACATTTTCTGTCGGAAAATCCGACCGTGTGTACAGGGCATTCGTTTTTTTTCAAGGAAAGCAGGGTTAAAGCAGAAGTAAACCCCTTGATTTAATTTAAGTTTCAAAAAACAGTTACATTCCCAGCATGCCAGAAATGCTAACTGTGTGTTGTGCTCTCAACCAAACTGTTAAACCAGCCAATGGCTGGTATCATAACTGATTACATGTGCAGCACCATGGCAGTTGAAGAGGGTTTACTTCCACTTTAAGCCTAGCACATATGGGCCAAATTCGGCCTGTGTGTACTGCAGTCGGTCCGACAGAAGCTGGCCGGCTTCTGTCAAAGGTGCATGACTGAAAAAGGTCTGCCGATCAGCTACTGATCTGCACTCTCAGCCAATGGCCACCACCCTCCTGTCAGAACACAATAAAACAACAGGGGAAATCACTGTACTAACATCAGGTAGTTAGTACAGCGGCTCCTCCTGAGCGGTGTGTACTAGGCTTTACAGAGAACAGGTTGTAGTACATGTGTCATTGTACTGTACAATCAGACAGTTAATTAGTAAACAGGTTTACACAGAAGGTATTTGTAACCATATAAATTCATGTTGTGCAGATTTTTAAATGTGTGTTTCATTGCAGCCTAGGACAGGGTTTTACCACTTGCCAGGAAAAAAAAAGTACTCCCGAAGAGGTATACACTTTAGTGGATTACCGATGCATACCATTACAAATAACCAAACACAAATTCATGAAGCATACAAGCTCTAGGTTGATTGGGCACTATTCATGGGTATGTTTGCCTCATTTTTAAAAGGTTTGCAAGGAGAAAGGAGAAATAAAAAAAAAGCTGCATCCCCCCCCCCCCATACACGAGGGCTGTGGTGAATGATGTCGTTTTCTCAAAGGCTAAGTTCACCCGTCTGAACATGCCACACACACATTTTGAGTGTTCAGCACGCACCCCCTCTCCCTGTGACAGCGGGTGGGGGATCTTTGAAAACAACGTGGTCGTGGGGGGCTCCATCCTCATTGCCGCATCATTCATTCGCAGTTTCCTGTAGTTCTCAATATAGTGGGAGGGGAGCTGGTGACCACTCTCGTAGTTCATTGATCATTGAATATGACTGATCTTTTTGATGAGGAATTTCAAGTAATGCATTCATCGGGTGTACCTTGGACTCCCATAGGTCATCCCACAAGTAAAGTATATAATATCGGATACATCTGTCTTTCCATTCAAAGTGTAAGCACTATGTTACTCAGCTTACCTGCTGGGATGTCTGGCTAGAGGCTTGCAGAGCATGCTGGAGTGCTTGGCTGAACAAGTCATTCGTAATGGGTGTTCCTGACTGCACACTTGATGACATTGGTGATGTTCCTGAAGAGTGACCCTATAAAATAAACAAACAAATATTCACCAAGGTGTAATCTTCTTTGCATCAAAATGTAAAAAAGTTTGACATACAGTACTTTAAATAGCAATAAAAGCAGTACAGTCTAAGACATATTTTAATAAAATTGTATACTCAATCCTAGTATTAGAGAAATTCGTAGTTATGACAAGGTGCTAACCTGTGTTCCTGGGGTGGGTGTGTGGGAACTGCTTTCTGGGGTACTTGCAAGGGCCAATGCCGTTGCCAGTTCACTTTGAGTGATGGGCCGGGGTCCTGAAGCTCCTGTGTACCCAAGTGAAGCAGGACGGGGGCCAGCGGTATTACTAGATGATCCAGAGCGAGAGGCCTGATGGAAAGATGTGTAAGAAAACAAACACATTTATAAAGAACTCTCATTGTAGACGGCTACTTCCAAATCCATAGCTTTGGCAACCAGTGATCCTCTTACCTGTGGAAACTCATCTTCTTCATCTGACAGACCATCAAACAAGAACCCACCTAACAAAATAATGAAACATGACAACAGCAAACATAAGCAACTCTATGTCACAAATCACAAGGAGTATAGAAAGTCTAAACAGAAAACAGTTCACAGTAAAGAGAAGAAGAGGGAAAGAAGAAGCAAATGCACTGAAACACCATTTACAAAGCACAGTGCTTTGCTGGCAGTTCATACCTGGCATGTGCAGGGTTGCAGGGGGCACAGTGTGGGCAGATCCATCTGGTGTAGGTAGTGACGAAGCTCCACTTACTGAATGCAGAATTAGTATTATGGCATTTACTAGTGCAGGGTGTGAGGCCACCAGCCTAAGAAAAATATTTCAAATGACATTAAAATATTTGGGAATGTTTTTAATTAGTCTGGGGACACAAAAAAAAAAATAAAAAAAATAAATAAAAAACACTTTGCCTAAATTAAAACTTAAAGCGGTGTTCCGGCCGCAATTTTTTTTTTTTTTTAAAGTCAGCAGCTACAAACACTGTAGCTGCTGACTTTTAATAAGGACACTTACCTGTCCAGCGAGCCCGCGATGTCGGCCCCCCGATGCCGATCCGTCCTTGCGGCTTCACTGGCAGTTTCCTACTGTGCATGCGCGAGTCGCGCGGCACTTTGTGAATGGCCTCGTTGCTTTCTGGGACACACACGTGTCCCAGAATGCAACGGGGCCGCTCGACGAAGAGGAGGAAGCGCCGCGGAATAGGAAGACTGCCTAGCAACAGGGGTTTCAGGTAAGTTAAAAATGTTTTTTTTTTTTTGCAAATGTTTTTTTTAAATATTTTTTTAAGAATATTAATGCACTTTTTATTTTAGGGTGGCCCTCCACTTTAATTTTGTATTCTGTATGCCCGTTTTTTATTTGACAAAAGATCCAGAAATACCTGGTTATCCTACCAGTCTTCCCCCTGATAAAGCTTACTTCTGCATTCTCTCAAAGCTATCCTTGTGTGTTTAGGCACATATTAGCTTGACAGACACCTGTAGTTTTGGCTTGAAAAGGGAAGAGAGCAGGCTGCCATGCAAACCTTCACTTCACTTGTCAGCCTGTCATTACAGGCTGAAATGTGCATAGCTCTGCCTTTCCAAAGTGAGTGACAGCAATTCCCATGCAGAGAATTGCTGTAGAGTAATACATCAGTAAAGACACCTTGGGCAGCACAGAGAAGCAGAAGATTTTTCACCGTCCTCAATAAATACGCGAAAATGCGCGTAAATACACGCAAATACATACAATAAAAAATAGTCTGAAAAAGTAGATGCTCAAACGGGAGCATCATGTGCAAGAGGCCTTAGCATGTTTAGAATTCACACACACATTAAAAGTGTTTGTAAAGGTGATACAGAGACAAAACAAATCCTCCTACAGAAGTTGTTTCTGTTTATCTCTCTTCTAAGGCCTTCTAAAACAGACAGATTAAAGGCTTTTTCTCAGTTTTATAAGGCAGGGGGGCAGGAATCTGACATATCACAGAGCACATAGCTGAGTATAATCTGAGACCTGAATGGAAGGAATGGACACAGACACCTCTAAACAGTCTCAAAGGGAAACATGCACAGCCAAGGCTGTCAATCACCTTATGTATGCTGAAGGATTGTTGTCCGGAAAACTGTCAGAAGTGACTCAAGCAGATAGCAAAGGAATAAACGATAGTGTAACCATACTATATGGATTGGATCTGGGAAAGTACACGCTATAGAGGGAGAGGGATATGCTTTGTTTTTCATTTCAGAGGCTTGCAACCACTATAAAATCTATTGTTTATATTATTTGTGGAGCCCAGAAAATCATCTTCTCCTCCAAGTTCAAATTCGATCAAAAAAATAAAATGATAATTTTAGCTCTGGACAAAGTGGACAAAGTGGGAACAGGACAGAATCTGTCTGGTTTCTATTTGCATGTCCCTTTGGAGAAAATTCCCCCTCACTTTCTGTCAGAAGGAAAGGAAGTGAGGTGAGATCTTCTCAATGTGGTAAAAGACAGCAATAAAAATATGACAGAAATATTTACCCTACCCAACTGAAAAAAATGGCTCGACTTAGAGTGCCGGTTCACACCAGCATGATGCGGGAACCAGTGTAATTCCAGTGCTGGTTCCCGCATCGGATATCACACTGCCCTATACCAACCGATGCGGGTGTCAAAAAGTTAATGACACCCCCAGATCAGTTAGCATATCGCAGTGTAAACTGTGAATTCGGACAGGAATCGGATCGCATGGGTGTGAACATCCATGCGATCTGATTATGGTGCAGACAAAAAAAAAAGGGTCCTTCACGATTTTGGACCGAAAGCGATGTAAATTCAGCCATACAATCTGTATGGCTGAATTTGCATCGCACAGACATCGCATGTGATCCGCACAGCAGTGTGGTGCGAGTCACATGCAATGTCTGACATCGCACAAGTGTAAACCGGCATTACAGTGTATATTTGAACTTTGGTTGGTTGTTCGGCTGCCTACCTAACAGACATTTTAGGCCCTACTTCTCCTGTGACCCTTTTTCGGCCGACAGTAGGCTAAAGCTGTCGGCTAATATCACTCTGCTGGTCCAGCTGGGAAAAGATCCCGACTGTAAAGTCTGGACCAGCAGCTGGCTCAGCCTCTCAGCAAGCCGATGGGAGACTAAGCCAGCCGCTCCGCTGCACTCCCCCACACAGCGCAGCGCTCCAGTGACAGTCACCAGCTCTGTACTCACTGAAGACTGAGAGTGAAGGGATCAGCGGTGTTTGATAGCTCAGTTCCCAGTCTTAGAAGCAGCAGGGGACAGATGCAGCATCCACCTAGGTGAATATATACACAGAGTGTATATATATATATATATATATATATATATTTTTTTTTTTTTTTTTTTTTTTTTAAAGAAGCCATACTTTTCTTTTAATGGGAAATTGAAGGAACACACATACACGCCAGGCTGACAACATTTCTGATAATTGCAAGACTGCGGCTTAGTTTTGTCAGCCTGCAAAAGAAAATGTTGCTACTGGCAGATTCAATTTGTTTAAGAAAATTGTTAAAAGTGACAAATTCCTATATATTACTATACAGGTAACAAGAAAAAATACTGAGTTAGACTTACCGGTGACGGTATTTCTAAGAGCCTTTCAGGACAACCTTGAAGAGAGCGCAGCTCCACCCATTTTCCAGGAAACACATGCAGCCTTTAAATCCCTCCTCTTCCACTATGGCTTCAGTTATTGTGTGGTCTCCGACATACTGGAAAACAAAGCACAGAAAACCACCAAACAACCATGACAGATACTTAAAACCACTTCTAAGATAAAAGGGAGGGAAGTAAAGGTTGTCCTGAAAGGCTCTTAGAAATACCGTCACCAGTCAGTCTCACTAAGTCTTTCTCAAATCGCCTTTCAGGACAACCTTGGAGAGGATAAACGAGAAACTTATCTAGGGTGGGACCACTGCCTGCAGCACCTTCCTGCCGAAGGCTTGATCTGTGGAGGACAGCAGGTCCAACCTATAGTGTCGGAGAAATGTCGAAAAGTTGGACCATGTGGCAGCCTTGCATATTTGTTAAGGCGTAGCACCGGCCCTTTCGGCCCAGGAAACTGCCGTTGATCTCATAGAGTGAGCAGCAATACCCTTAGCTATGTAAGCCTCCGTGACTGCCCATTTAAGGAACCTACCCAGAGTGCTTTGGAAGCTTTCTCCCCTTTACGTGGTCCTGAGAATATCACAAAGAGAGCATTTGATTTTCTAAACTCTTTGGTGACTGTTAGAAAACGTAGCAGGCATCTCCTTACATCCAGTGTGTGGAAAGCTTCTTCTCCTTGATAGGCAGGACCTGAGGAGAAAGTGGGTAAAACTGTTTCCTGTGAATGGTGAAAAGTTGTAGAAACCTTAGGTAGAAATGCTGGATCCGTTTGAAGGATTACCAGATCCGAAAAAACTTTTAGAAAGGGTTCTGTGACCGCCAGGGCCTGAAGCTCACTGACTCTTCCGGCTGAAGTGATGGCTACCAGAAAAATTGTTTTAAGAACTAAATCTTTTAAGGATGCTTCCTGTATGGGTTCAAACAGAGCTCCCGTGAGACCCTGTAAAACAATAGACAAATCCTAACTGGGAAAAACGTTACCGGCCTATTCCGTGCAAGTGCCGTAAAAAAATCTTGAAACTAAAACCTCTTTGGACAGTCTTTTAAAAAAAAAAAAAAAAAACTGACAGAGCCGCCACCTGGATTTTCAGGGTGCTGGCTGCCAGCACCTTCTCCATTCCGTCATGGAGAAATTCTAAAACTGACACTATACTTTTAACCCGGAGGCCTTTTTCCAAACTTTTAGGTATATGTCCCAAGTTACCTCCCTCCTACTGGAGAGTAGGGTCTTCACTAGTTTTTCTGATAGACCATTTGCTTTTAGGAGGTCTTCTTCAGAAACCAAGCGGTTAGTTGTAACTGGTCTGCTTCCGGATGGTTCAGGGACCCTTGTGTTAGCAGGTCCTTTCTGGATGGTAGCTTCCATGGAGGTTTTGCGGCCAGATTTAGTAATGTCGCGAACCAGGGCTTTTTTGGCCAGAAGGGAGTGACCAGGATCAGATTGGTATTTTCTTCCCTGAACTTCCTGGGGACCAGCGGTATTAGCGGGAAAGGGGGAAAAGCGTATCACAGCTGGTAATGCCACAAATGGGCAAAAGCATCTATGCCTACGGCCCGATCCTCTTGGTGGAGTGAAAAAAAGTCTGTACTTAGAAGCTGGCTCACGAACAGATCTATTTAAGGTTGCCCCCATGCTTTGGTGACCATCAAGAAGACTTCTTGGTTCAAACTCCACTCTGCTCTGCTTCCACTCTCCTGCTTAGTAGGTCTAACAGATTCTGGGATCCCTTCAGATGAACCTCTGACAGCGAAGCCAAATTTTGTTCTGCCCAAGTAAGTAGCTGACTGGCTAGCTCCAGGAGTCCTTTGCTCCTGGTTCCTTCTTGTTTCAATACATAAGCTACTGCTGTTGTATTGTCTGAGAGAACTCGTACATGTTGTCCCGAGTGTCTGCTGAAAAGCTAGGAGTCCGAGAAAAATGGCCTTCGGTTCCCACCAATTTGAGGACTTTTGGGCTTCTGCTTTGGACCAGGCCCCCTGAGAGGTTTGGCCGTCCAAATGGGCTCCCCAACCCAAAGCACTTGCGTCTGTTGTTAAATGCTTGTCTAGGGGAAAAACCCAGGAGAGACCTCTTGCTAGGTTTGTTGAATCCCGCCACCACCAGAGCGCCCGTTTTACATTTGAGGTGAGCCTGATCTGTTTTTTTTTTGGTGTGACCATCTTTGTAGGATGTTCATCTGGAGAGGCTGGGAATGTAGTCTAGCCCACTGTATGGCTGGAATCGATGCCATGAGAAGTCCCAAAACTGCCATGGCTGACCGGACTAAAACAGAGATTGGTCTCATCGCAGATTGTGTTTTTTCTCTTTTCTTGTGACAGGAAAACTTTTGGAAGCACCAAGTTTATTGTATAGCCCAGGAACTTCATCTCCTGTAGGAAAAAAAGGGAAAAAGAGAGGGACCACCTGGAAAATGAATGCCTAGTCTGCACAATATAACTCTTACCCAGTGTCTCTCCTCTAATTAGGAGGTCATATCCGTAACTAAAACAAATGTATTCAAATAGGAAGAAAGGGTCTAAGGAAGGCACAAGAGAGTGACTCCCCTAGGTCCAAAGACAGTTACTATGGATATAAGTGGACATAAATGGGAGAGTAGTGTTAAAAAGATAGTTGATAGTTTATTAGCATAACATATATAAAATTGCAATATTAAATTCATCAGATGTACGAAAAAATATGATCCACCATACACTGAAAAATGTGCTCACCGGGTGCTCATTGCACCCGATATGCACATAAGTCAGATGAACAAAATTGACAGACAATGACAATCAGATACTCACATATAACAAAGTGCAGGCGCCTAGACTCCCACAGATACACAATGTCCCTACGGCTAATCGCCACATCAAATTTATCCGGAAAAAGGAGTCTGAACTAGTGATGAGGAGGCATTGTGCATGTGTGGTCCCCCGGGGGGGGGGGGGGGGGGGGGGGAAGATATTCTAGATTGGAAAATATACTAATAACACCCAACTGAGAGGGCCCCACTGGCTGTGTCACCAACTGCTAAATAGGATCCAAAAAAATAAATAAAAAATAAAGTTAACGGACCAAAAATCATTGCATGCGCATGCTCCAAGCATATCAAAGAGATCCAAAGGAATCCATTTCTGCAGTATAATGGAACATAACCAGCGAAGAAAACTCTATAGGGCATATGGGGTGATAAAATCACATACATTTTTGCTGCGGTATCCGCCACATACAGGTCGCAGGGTACAGCTGATTAGCTGGGGATGACTTGGTTGATGAAACAAAAGTCAATCATTAGATCAGCAGGAACTGCTCCAACATGTCAAAGTGTCCCATAATCAGTTTAAAACAAAGCACAACCACACTGCTAGTGCTACAAGAGGGGGAGTTGAGACTGAAATCAGTAGAGTTACGTTACCACCTCTTGTTTGCAGGGGGTCCGGGCAGCTTCTCCTAAGTGTCACTGGTAGCTGAGTTATATCGTAGTTGACCCGTTTGTTAGTTGGATAGCTTCTGCTGTGGTTTGCTCCTATGGGGACGTGGTGGATAGCAGTCCATTCCTATTGTAGACCCAGACTACCCAGACTACAGTTGCTACTAATGGCGACTTGCTTGGCGGTTCCTTTAGGAGGCATGTTAATTCTCCTGTCAGCAGCGTCCCTCAATTCCCATGCCGAGGGGGAGATAGCAGAGTCGGCGTCTGCACAGCGTGATTACGTCCACGCGTTTCGCAACATCATTGGTTACGTAGCTTCAACTGGACGTATAGGGGCCCGGCAGGCATCTCTCCCTCTTATTGTTCCGAGATGCCGCTGCCCCTCCTTTCTTGATTTTACCACTCTATTCGGACCGGGATGGGCTACAGCAGAGATCCTGCCAGTGATGTCAAGCCCAGATAAAAGTCCTTTTCGTTTCTGACTTTGAACTATACTTTTTTCCCCCTTTTTTTTGTTTTTAAAGACAGTTATTATAATGATGGTGGTCATATTCTAGCGATTATTCGCAGATGTAGAGAGAGAAGAAAAAGGGACAGAAAGACAAAGAACAATAAACAATAAATATAATCCATTTCTATCATACATCTCTGTTAGAAATCCCTAATCCTTCTCAATCACGTCTACCGTTCATACCTTGTCTAAGTATTACTACCAAAAAAGGGGGTTGATATGTGAATAGACCACCAGAGGTGCCTAATGTGGTTAGGGATTATGTAAGAAAGAACAATACACACTGGTTGACGGTTCCCGTCGTTCTACTACAAAAGGGGAAATATCAGAATTGGGACCAGGGTAGGGACATTATGGCCAAGGGCCAATGATATAATATATTGAGTACTGGGGAGCTAGAAACTGTAATTAGTCAAGGATAGAGATGTTTTTCATGGGGGGAATAGAGACACATGAAAGATGGACAAAGGAGGGGAATTATAGATTTTGAGGGGAGGGGAAGGAGGAAAGGGAGGAGTTAGGAAGGGGGAGGAGAGGGAAAGAGAGGAAGAGGGGTAGGGGAGGTGGGAGGGAGAGGGTTTTTTTTCCCTTTTTTTTTGTTGGTTGACTTGAGGGGAAAAAAATAGGGTTCATTTTAATCCAAGAACGGTTGCATGCTCAGTTCTGTGTTCATTCCTAAGGGTGCGAGGGACTTCAAGGTATATATCCACCATTTTTCTTTTTGTAGTAGGACACGATTAAAGTTACCTCTCCTTGCCGGTAGCTTCAGGACATAAATACCTTTCACCCTCATTCCCTCGGTTTTACCCTGATGGTAACGGGCAAAGTGCTTCGCCACTGGTCTCTCTTCCTTCTTCTCCTTTCTCTCCACTACCCCCTCCCTTTCTTTCTTAATATCTCTCAGATGCTCCCCTATTCTGGTCCTGAGGGCTCTTTTGGTTTTTCCTATATACATTTTTGGGCACGAACAGGTGATCATATAGATCACTTTGGTAGTGGAACAGTTGATCAAATCCTTGATCACATATTTTCCCTGTCCCATAGCATCCTTAAAGGTGTCCGTTCTGTCCACAAATGGTCATATCTGACACCTCGTGCAGGGGACCATGCCCTTACAACGCGGGTAGTCCGACAGCCAGGTGGGATCCTGATGTCTAGTAAATTCGGAGTGAATAAGTTTATCCCCCAGATTTTTAGCTCGCCGTGCCACCATCTTGGGTCCATCGCCCACGACGTTAGCCAGGTTTTTGTTATTTGTGAGGATACCCCAATGTTTTTTAAGGATTCTTTGTACGGATTCCCATTGGGCCCCGTATGTGGTGATTAGTCTAACTGGACCCTGTGCAGCAGTTTTTAATTCCATTTCTCCCTTCTTGTGGTCCATGGAAAGTAAACTTGCTCTACTCCTGGCGGTGGCCTTACGTTTGGCATTGCGGATCTGTCTATGGGAGTAACCCCGATTCCGAAACCTCATATACAGATCCTTGGATTCCCTACGCAAATCGGTAGAATTTGAACAATTTCGTTTAATTCTCATGAATTGTCCTGTAGGGATACCGTTCTTAAGCCAATGGGGATGATGGCTATCTGCTTGCAGCAGAGTGTTTGCTGCTGTTTCTTTGCGATAAGTGCAAGTGTTAATCCTCCCTTCCTTCAAGCCTATCTTAAGGTCCAAGAAAGATAATTGGGAACGATCGCAAGTGTATGTGAGACGTATGTTACGCTCATTGGTGTTAAGCCGGTCAATGAATGTATGGAGTGTATCCACATCACCTGTCCAAATGACCAGCACGTCATCGATGTACCTCAGCCACGTATGCACATGGCCGAGGTACATCGGACAGGTGAACACCTCTTCTTCTTCCCAGCTACCTAAATGGAGGCATGCATAGGCGGGTGCCCATGCCGCCCCCATAGAGGTGCCCTTGATTTGCTGATAAAATCGTGAGGCGAATTGAAAGAAGTTATTATGTAGAGCAAAGTCAAGGAGTTCCAATAGGAACTCATTTTGGGGGCCACATAGGGGGAAACTCTTTTCCAAAGAACTTCTAACTGCTAAGATGCCATATTCATGGGGGATGGATGTATATAATGATTCAACGTCGATGCTGACCAGCCATGCCTCCCCCTCAACTGAAAGGTCGGCTAGTCTGGCCAGCACATGGCGTGTATCCTGCACATAGGATCTAAGTTCCCCAACCATTCCCTTAAGGAGCGAGTCCAAATATTTCCCTATTCTGTCAAGGGGTCCATGGATTGCTGACACAATTGGTCTCCCTGGTGGCTTCTCAAGGGATTTATGCACTTTGGGTATGCAGTAGAAGGTGGGTATATTGTAGTCCTCCACGGATAGATATTCAGATTCCTGTTTGGTCAATAGTCCCGCCTCCACTGCATCATCCAATTTGCTGTTGAGGTTACGCACCACCCTGGGGAGAGGATCTCCATCCAATTTCTTGTATGTATTAGTATCCCCCAGGAGGCGTTTGGCCTCTTTTTCATAGTCTATGTCGTTCATCAAAACGACATTGCCTCCCTTGTCACTTCTTTTTATTATAATATTCTTGGCTTCCTTCAACTCCTTAAGTGCTTGGCGTTCCATCTGAGTGAGATTATCATGGTCAACGTGTTTCCACGAAATCCCACCCAGATCCAACTGGATCATGTCAAGAAACATCCCTAGCCATTTATTTTTATTAAGGGGAGGCATTTTTTTGGATTTTATGTTTAGATCTGCTAGTCTTCTTGTTGGGGAATGGCTGCTTCCACCCTCCTCATTCTCCTCTAACAATGAGTTGAGGATATCAATTACATTTTGGTCGTCTGCATCAGGGCATACTCCCCCCATTCCTCCTGATTTATCCTGTGTATACAAGGACCTAAAGAAGATTTTTCTAAGGTATAATTCTAATACCACATCCTTATAAACAGTAAATTCGTCCATGCTGCTCGTGGGAGAGAAGGACATACCGCGTTGCAGTAGTTGAATATGTCTAACGGCCAGGGGGAATGATGATAAATTAATCATAGTCATATCTGGTTTCCCTGTTGGGTCTTCTCTAGTCTGTCCTAGCGATTCTGGCTTCTTGTTCGCGAGCCTCCTGTTCTTTGTTTTGATGTTTTCCCTTTCTGTGATCTGCTTTCTTTTGTCCTTGGATGGGTAGGGAGGTTCTCCTGGGAGGGGGTGTGGGATACAATTTCCCCCACCCCCTCCTTCTCTAAAAAAGTCACTGTTTTTTGGGTATTGCTTTCATCTGCGGAGGGGGGGGGAGCAGTCCTGTCTATTCCTAGATTGGGACCGAAAGCCCCTTCTGGAGGAGTTGCTCCTTCCTCTCCTGATTGTCAGATCAAAGGCTTGATCATTTTCGAAGTCCTGTGTATCCCTCCTATACTTTGATTGTTTGGTTAGTTTGAGATTTTGTTGTGCTTTCTCTACTTCCTTTTTTAGAAATTCATTTTGTCTAGTGAATTCTTCCTCCTCCTTCAAAAGGTCCAGTCCCCTAGCACTCTCCTCTATTTTATCTTTAAGTTCGATTAACTGAATTTTCTCTTCCTCGACTATTAATTTCATGACCGCAATGCCATGATTAACGCACAATTCCTTCCATTTAGGAAGGAATCGGTCATTATGGAGGTGCTCCCTTTCCTCCTTCCCCTCCCCTCAAAATCTATAATTCCCCTCCTTTGTCCATCTTTCATGTGTCTCTATTCCCCCCATGAAAAACATCTCTATCCTTGACTAATTACAGTTTCTAGCTCCCCAGTACTCAATATATTATATCATTGGCCCTTGGCCATAATGTCCCTACCCTGGTCCCAATTCTGATATTTCCCCTTTTGTAGTAGAACGACGGGAACCGTCAACCAGTGTGTATTGTTCTTTCTTACATAATCCCTAACCACATTAGGCACCTGGTGGTCTATTCACATATCAACCCCCTTTTTTGGTAGTAATACTTAGACAAGGTATGAACGGTAGACGTGATTGAGAAGGATTAGGGATTTCTAACAGAGATGTATGATAGAAATGGATTATATTTATTGTTTATTGTTCTTTGTCTTTCTGTCCCTTTTTCTTCTCTCTCTACATCTGCGAATAATCGCTAGAATATGACCACCATCATTATAATAACTGTCTTTAAAAACAAAAAAAAGGGGGAAAAAAGTATAGTTCAAAGTCAGAAACGAAAAGGACTTTTATCTGGGCTTGACATCACTGGCAGGATCTCTGCTGTAGCCCATCCCGGTCCGAATAGAGTGGTAAAATCAAGAAAGGAGGGGCGGCGGCATCTCGGAACAATAAGAGGGAGAAATGCCTGCCGGGCCCCTATACGTCCAGTTGAAGCTACGTAACCAATGATGTTGCGAAACGCGTGGACGTAATCACGCTGTGCAGACGCCGACTCTGCTATCTCCCCCTCGGCATGGGAATTGAGGGACGCTGCCGACAGGAGAATTAACATGCCTCCTAAAGGAACCGCCAAGCAAGTCGCCATTAGTAGCAACTGTAGTCTGGGTCTACAATAGGAATGGACTGCTATCCACCACGTCCCCATAGGAGCAAACCACAGCAGAAGCTATCCAACTAACAAACGAGTCAACTACGGTATAACTCAGCTACCAGTGACACTTAGGAGAAGCTGCCCGGACCCCCTGCAAACAAGAGGTGGTAACGTAACTCTACTGATTTCAGTCTCAACTCCCCCTCTTGTAGCACTAGCAGTGTGGTTGTGCTTTGTTTTAAACTGATTATGGGACACTTTGACATGTTGGAGCAGTTCCTGCTGATCTAATGATTGACTTTTGTTTCATCAACCAAGTCATCCCCAGCTAATCAGCTGTACCCTGCGACCTGTATGTGGCGGATACCGCAGCAAAAATGTATGTGATTTTATCACCCCATATGCCCTATAGAGTTTTCTTCGCTGGTTATGTTCCATTATACTGCAGAAATGGATTCCTTTGGATCTCTTTGATATGCTTGGAGCATGCGCATGCAATGATTTTTGGTCCATTAACTTTATTTTTTATTTATTTTTTTGGATCCTATTTAGCAGTTGGTGACACAGCCAGTGGGGCCCTCTCAGTTGGGTGTTATTAGTATATTTTCCAATCTAGAATATCTTTTTTTGATTTTTCTAAACTCAGGAGCCAACCCAGGTTCTTGAGGTGAGCCTGAGTCACCTGAAGATTTGTCGAGACCTGGAATCTGCAAAATTCCTCTTAGCTTCAGAGGCTCCAGGGCTTCCGCCATTACTTTTGTAAAGATCCTTTGGGGGAGGATGAAAGTCCAAACAGCAGGGCTCTGAATTGGAGATGCCAATTTGATCTCCCCAGGTTGAGCGCCAGATGGAGAAACCGTTGGGAAGCCTGAGCGGGACATTCAAATAAGCATCCCTTAGATCTAGGGATGCCATAAAGCAATCTGGGGTCAGTAACTTCGTTATTGAATAAATCATGTCCATCCGAAAGTGTTTGCAATGGATCGATTTGTTCAGAAATTTTAAGTTCAGTATCAACCGATACTTCTGAGGGTTTCTTTACTATGAAGATGTTGAGAATAGAAGCCCCGACCTTCCTGGTGTTTTGAGACTTGGATAATCACTTCCTGTTGGATCAGATCCTGAAGCAGGTTCATCATTGCGGAGGCTTTTTCCTTGTCCTTTGGAAGACCTGTGACATAAAATCTCCTCGGGGGGTGGTGGCTTCTGAGAACTCCAGACTGTACCCCTGGGAGATAATGCTTCTTATGAACAAGCTTGTAGTTGTTTTTTCCCTCTGGATTGCCCGTACACATGGTCGGACATTGATCGGACATTCCGACAACAAAATCCTAGGATTTTTATCGACGGATGTTGGCTCAAAGTTGTCTTGCATACACACGGTCACACAAAGTTGTCGGAAAATCCGATCATTCTGAACGCGGTGACATAAAACACGTACGTCGGGACTATAAATGAGGCAGTAGCCAATAGCTTTCATCTCTTTATTTATTCTGAGCATGCGTGGCACTTTGTGCGTCGGATTTGTGTACACACGATCGGAAATTGAAAATTTTATAGCCTGCTCTCAAACTTTGTGTGCCGGAAAATCCGATGGAAAATGTGTGATGGAGCCTACACACGGTCAGAATTTCCGACAACAAGGTCCTATCACACATTTTCCGTCGGAAAATCTGACCGTGTATACGGGGCATAAGTGAAAAGCAGACAATCTTCCCCCCACTGGGGTGAGATTTTCACTTATTCTTAGGGGGCTGGTTTGGGGGGGGGGGGGAGTCTGAAGAGAACTCCCCCTCTTCCCTTGCCCCTTTGGGAGACCCAGCGGTTCTTTTGGTCCCAGTCCCTATTTTTGTGGGGCTGTTGAACAGCACAAAAATTCTTCTTGATTGGCTGTTTTTTGGAAGGTAACGCCTTTTTCTTGCCAGCTGTCCTGTCCAAGACCGTTTCAAGGTCTGGACCAAAAAGAAGGTCACCTGAAAAAGGTAGGCCACATAATTTTATCTTGGATGCTGTGTCACCAGTCCAAGTTTTCAGCCAGATAGCACACCCGGCTGAGTTCACCAGTGCTGAAGATCTCGCTGACATCTTTACTGATTCAGCTGATGCATCAGCCACGTTATTTTACTGCCTTCAGTAGCAGTGGAAAGGACTCCAGTAATTCTTTGTGAGATGTACCTGCCTCTACATGGCTCTTCAGCTTTTCTACCCAGCATTCTAGGTTCCTTGACACTACGGTGGAAGCCATAGCGGGTTTGAGACAGGCAGATGTGGAATCCCACGCTTTTTTCAGGAGGGAGTCCGCTCTCTTATCCATCGTGTCCTTTAGTACCCCCATGTCTTCGAGCGCTAGGTCCATGCGATGGGATACTTGTGAGAACGCGGCATCTACTCAGGGTTTCTTATTCCAAACCTCTGTTTCCTTTTCTTCGAAGGGGAACCTTCTTTTGAGGGTTTTGGAAAAGAAAGGGCCTCTCTCCGCGTCTGAGAGGATTCTGTGGACTGGAAACACCCTGTGTTTAGTGTCATCTAGTCCTTTGTACATTTTATCATGAACCAATAGTTGCACCTTTTCCTCCTGGATCTCAAGAGTTGTGTACATTGTTCTCAAAAGATCATCTACCTCCTCCAGTGATAGCTTGTACCTAGATGCTTGGCTATCATCTTCCTCTTCTTCCTCATCTGAATCCCTGAGGGAGAGAAGAGTACTTGTCCCCTCATCCCCTGAGTCAACAACCTCTGCTGTTTTAGAGGTGGATGCCTGAGGGCTGGACGGTGGATGCTGGGGCTCAACCTGGCCTGCCGGGCTCTTGGCCAGCATAGACCGAGCTCAAAGAGTTCGTAAGCTCTCGTAATAAAGAAAACAGATTCCTCTATTGTTGGGATGTTTCCTCTTCAACCAGCTCCGTAATACAGGTCCTGCACATTGCTTTTTGCCATGAATCTCTGAGGGGATTCTTACAAGATGGGCATTTCCTCTGAGCTGGTGGATTTGAAAGCTTGGTTTTTGCTAAAACTTTGCCCTGCAAAGAAAATAAACAAGACTCACCTAAGCGTCCCTGCTTACTTTCCTACCCTTAGTGAAGACAGACCTCCACCAGACAAACGAATAGTGCCCCGAGCAGTGCCAGCCCCAGTCAAAAGAAACCACCATGCTCAGGCTGCAGGGTCTGAGCGTAGATACCTATGACCTTGCAGCCACAGGCTCCCTTGCAGAGAGGAACACACAAAAAATAGGATTTTTAAAACAGCTTACCTGTAAAATCCTTTTCTTTCGAAGGACATCACGGGACACAGAGCCACAGTAATTACTGATGGGTTATATAGGTATCACTGGTGATTGGACACTGGCACACCCTATCAGGAAGTTCAACCCCCTATATAATCCCTCCCCTTGCAGGGATACCTCAGTTTTGTAGCCAAGCAATATAGTGTATTAGAAGAGGGGCGGGACCTCTGTGTCCCGTGATGTCCTTCGAAAGAAAAGGATTTTACAGGTAAGCTGTTTTAAAAATCCTATTTTCTTTCTCGAACATCACGGGACACAGAGCCACAGTAATTACTGATGGGATGTCCCAGAGCAATGCTACCTGAGGAGGGGGAACCACGACCAAGTAGGGTGCAATCAGACCTGAGGACCCTGTACCGCTGCCTGCAGCACACTACGCCCAAAGCCGATATCCTCATGCCTTCTCACATCCACCTGATAGAATCTGGTGAATGTATGAACTGAAGACCAGGTTGCGGCCTTGCAGATTTGAGCCATAGAGGCCCGGTGATGCACTGCCCAAGAAGCACCAATAGCCTTGTGGAATGTGCCCTGATCTGAAACGGAGGAATCTTCTGTTTCAAACCGTAAGCTTGAATGATCAACTGTCGAATCCATTTAGAAATGGTAGCTTTTGACGCTGCCTGTCCTCTATTGGGACCCTCTGGCAGCACAAACAAAACATCCGTCTTGCGGATCTGAGTAGTTGCCCCTAGATAGGCCTTAACTGCTCTTACTACATCCAACGAATGTAGAGATCTCTCTTCCGGAGAACAGGGATCTGGAAAAAAGGAAGGTAGAACAATGTCTTGGTTTAAATGAAAATCAGAAACCACCTTCGGTAAAAAACTAGGATGAGGGTGTAGTACCACTCTATCCTTGTGTATAATCAAATAAGGCTCCTTACAGGAAAGAGCTGCTAATTCTGATACTCTTCTAGCAGAAGAGATGGCCACCAGAAAAATGAATTTCCTTGTCAACAAGACCAAAGGAATCTGACTTATTGGTTCAAAAGGCTGTTTCTGTAACACATCCAGGACCAAATTCAAGTCCCAGGGGTTTAGGGGCGCTTTAACCGGAGGATTAAGACGCATCACCCCCTGCATAAAGTTTCGGACCAAAGAATGCGAAGCAAGTGGCCGCTGAAATAATACTGATAAAAGCAGAAACCTGGCCCTTGATGGTACTCAAGGCCAGCTTCATCTCTAATCCCATCTGTAGAAAATCAAGGATTCTACCTATGACATATTTCCTGGGATGCCAACCTCTGGATTCACACCAGGTTATATAAGCCTTCCAGACTCTATGATAAATCATCCTGGAAGCTGGCTTCCTTGCATTAATCAAGGTAGATATGACAGGACCTGAGAGCCCACGACTCTTCAGAACGTGGGTCTCAATAGCCAAACCGTCAAATTTAGCGTTTGTAAGGCAGGATGGAACACTGGACCTTGAGATAACAGGTCTGGGCGTACCGGTAGGGTCCACGGGGAACCCACCGTCATCCTTACTATTTCTGCATACCAAGTCCTTCTGGGCCAATCGGGGGCCACCAGAAGTACCGACTTCCTTTCCTGCCTGATCCTGCGAAGGAGTCGTGGTAGTAGCAGAATAGGCGGGAATGCGTAAATCAGTGAGAACCGATGCCACGGAATCACCAACGCATCTGTCCCACATGCAAGAGGATCTTTTGTCCTTGCCACAAATCTGTCTATCTTTTTGTTGAATCGGAATGCAAAGAGATCTACATCTGGAACTCCCCATCTTTGGCATATGGCCCAAAAGACGTCGGGATGCAGAGACCATTCCCCTGGAAGTAACTGCTGGCGACTTAGATAGTCCGCCTGCCAATTCTCTATTCCCGGGATGAAAACTGCCGATATGCATGGCACATGCATCTCTGCCCAGGCTAAGATCTGGTTCACCTCTTTTTGAGCAGCTCGGCTCCGGGTGCCTCCCTGATGACTGACATAAGCCACTGCTGTGGCATTGTCGGACTGGATCCTGACCGGACAACCCTGTAGCCTGATAGTCCAGGCTTTTAGAGCTAGATGTATCGCCCGGATCTCCAGAATGTTGATGGGTAAGGTCCTCTCTGTCTTGGACCATACCCCTTGGACCGCAGCCTGTTCCAGAACTGCTCCCCAACCTGACAGACTGGCATCTGTTGTTACCACCGTCCAGGTAACCGGTAGAAAGGATTTCCCCTTCTGCAGGTTTTTGGGTATGAGCCACCAATTGAGGCTCTGACGCACCGCATGCGACAGGTGAATCGGAAAGTCTAATGCCTGAACCTTCTTGTTCCAGGTCGACAGAATACTGTGTTGCAGCATTCTTGAGTGAAACTGAGCATAGGGAACTGCTTCGAATGAAGACACCATCTTCCCTAGTAGCCTCATACAAAGGCGGACTGAGGGACCCTTGTTGGTCCTTACTGTCAGAATCAGCTCTCTCAAAGCAGTGATCTTTGCCTGGGGTAGAAATATTTTCTCCTGGCTTGTATCTATAATCAGACCTAAATACTCCAGTCTTCTTACTGGTTTTAGGAAAGACTTTTCTAAGTTGAGGATCCAACCCAGGTGTTCTAGATACCTGACCGTGGTCCTCAAGTTTCCATTCAAAGAGGCTACCGACCGGTCTATCAAGAGCAGGTCGTCTAGGTATGCTATGACAGCTATACCCTGAGCCCTTAATCTGGCCAGAGGAGGAGCCAAGATCTTTGTGAACACTCGAGGTGCAGTGGCTATCCCGAAAGGCAGAGCCACAAACTGGAAATGGCGCCCTCCTACCTCGAAGCGCAGAAACTTCTGATGAGCAGGAAAAATGGGCACATGCAGATATGCATCTCTGATGTCTATTGATGCCAGAAATTCTCCTCCCTGCAGGGTGGGAACTACTGTTCGAATTGATTCCATGCGGAAGGATTGAATCCTTAGGAATCGGTTCAGATCCCTTAAGTCCAAAATGGGCCTGACCTCCCCATTTGGCTTTTGGACCGTAAAAAGGTTGGAATAGAAGCCCAATCCCTGGTCCTTTGCGGGAACTATCATAATGACCTCCTGCGACAAAAGTCGCTCTAACGCTAGAAGGAGCGACTGCTTCTTCTCTGGGAACATTTGATCTGAGGAACCGAGGAGAAGGGAATTCCTGAAACTCCAGCTTGTACCCTAAGGTTACCGTGGAGACTACCCATCTGTCCTGGAAGTCCTCGTGCCAGAGCTCTGAGAACTGTCGCAGTCTTCCCCCCACTCGAGTGAGCGGGGGCGCCCCCTCATGCAGAGGTCTTAGTGTTTTGCCTAGTAGGCTTCTTTCCCCGGGACTTCTTTTGTCCCTGGGGTTGACTCTTGTCTCTGGACCCCGATGGAGGCGGCCGTCGAGACTGCCTAGAGGCTGAAGCCCCCGGCGCTGGGGAAAGAGTCCGTTTGAAAGAGGGACGCTTACTCTTCTTCTTGACAGGTAAGAGAGTGCTTTTCCCACAAGAGATTCTCTTGATATAGTTATCCAAGTCCTCTCCAAACAACCTTGCACCACGAAATGGAAACCCAGCCAGTAGCTTCTTACATGGTGCTTCGGCTGACCAATTTTTCAACCATAGGATTCTACGTATATGCACCAACCCCAGTGAAAGACGGGAGGTTTGCACGATAGAATCTCTAATGGCGTCAACCACAAAGCATAAGGCCGCTGGAAGGTTAGCAAACCCCTGGGCCTGCTGTTCAGGTAATACTTTGATGACCTGCTTAACATGGTCTCTTAAGTATTGACAGACTCCAATCGCTGCTACTGCAGGTTGGGCCACTGATCCTGCTAAGGAGAAAACATCCTTCAATAGGGATTCCATCCTTTTATCTACAGGATCCCTGAGCATCTGAGCATTGTCTACAGGACAAGTCAGGCTATTATTTACGGAGGAAATGGCGGCATCAATAGCCGGTATTCCCCACATTTTAATAAACTTTTCTTCCATCGGATAAAGTGTTGAAAACTTTCTCGGCGGAAAAAAACGTTTGTCTGGGTGATCCCACTCAGAATAAATAAGCTTTTCAAGTAAAGTATGAACAGGAAAAGCATGTGCTGCTTGGAAAGGTTTCAGTGACCCCAAAGCAGAAGAGGATTCTTTAGCAGTTTCAGGTATGGGCAACTTAAATGTGGAGCGGACCAATCCAGTGGGGATCTGCACTAAGACTTTCTCCTCTTGGGAAGTCGCAGAGGGTCCCTCTCCACCTGAATCCTCCAAAGAGGAATCATCCATCCCATCCCGATCCTCTGAAAGGGATTCATCTCCTTTATCCCAGAGCTCCTCTGTCTGAGGGTCTTGGGGAACAGAGGAAAGCCTAGTGCGTTTTCTTCCACTGAGTGAAGACGTAATCACGGCCATTAATCTTTCCTCTAGACCATTAATGGTTGAGGAAAAAACCTCTTGTGTAATATATACAGGGGCTGAAGTGCCAGAAGCAGGTGTAGCCCCTGACCCCGACGGCTCTCCCTGGCTAGCCGTCCCTGGCCCATCTTTTAGGGGGGGAGGATGCTGCCGACAGAGGGCCCTCAGAACCTGAACGAGATCCCCTAGTGTCTCTGGTTCCTGGGGTGCTTGAACCTCTTCTACCCATAGTGCAAAGCAACAAGGTGTGAGGTATACAAATGAACACTGCCCGCTGAGCGATGTAGTCTGGCTAAAAGCCTTGCTACCCAATGCTCAGTCTGGTGTTACTTCAGTAAATGCTGCCTAGGAGAATGCCCGTGTCCCACCTTACATGCGACCGTCAGCTCTGTGTCTCTCAGAAGGCTGAGTGCACCTGTACAGAGTGCCTCTAATAGCCTGCAGCTGGCCTGAGTGGGAGTCTAAACACTCTGTGCTGACATCCCGCCCCCTCCTCTACCACCCCCCCCCTCGAGTTTTGAAAAAAACGAGCGCTTCCCGCACTGCCGACTCTCCTGTCATGCTTCTGGAGAAAAGGCTGGGGATGGGGGGGGGGGGGAGACTGGTAACAAGATCTGCCTGAACGGCTATCTTCAGAGATGGTGGCCATTAGGCCGCAGAGCCCGGGTGGTATAACCACTTTCTAGACCCCTGTGGCCCCTCTCTAGCCTGGGGGGAACATTCAAACATGAGAAATCCCCCTTTCCACCTTACCTGCTTGCAGCCTGCTTTGAGATGCTGGGACATAATCAGCACTGAACACCTGAGACAGTCAGTCAGCATGTGTAGGTTTGTGCTCTTGGCAGCCCCCGGTGGTCACAATAGGCATAGCATGCATTTACCTTAAAGGAGAAAAGCCACTAGAACTCAAAAATTCTGTGGAATCTCCTCTTACCTTATCCAGCCGCAGGGTGCTGTTTACACAGACCCAATCTTCACCTCTCACGGTGGGCTCCGTTTGAAAAAAACGTCAGAGACTGGGGCCCCCATCAGTAGGGGGATCCAACAGTTCTGGGACCTTAAAGCACCTCGCCAGAAATTAGGAAGTTTAAAGCCATTTTCTGATCTGCGGGGTCCAGCTCTCTAAAAAGAGAAGCATTACGGGTAAAACCTCGTTTCTTCGGACACGAGGCCCGGGTACCATTCAATTCGGCCATGAAAAGACACTTTGAATGGATCCGGTTCGCCTGGCTTGCCCCAGTATAGGATCTTAGGATATTCCCTTTGGAGCTCAGCACAGGACATCTTTACACGTCCATCACCTAAGACACTGGCGTAAAAACTGAGGTATCCCTGCAAGGGGGAGGGATTATATAGGGGGTTGAACTTCCTGATAGGGTGTGCCAGTGTCCAATCACCAGTGATACCTATATAACCCATCAGTAATTACTGTGGCTCTGTGTCCCGTGATGTTCGAGAAAGAAATACCCAGCATAAGCCCATATGGAGAAGAATAGAAGGTACCACTGTACCCCTCTTACCTGGGCCTGACAGGTGACTGAGGCGCCTGCTCCCGCCGTAGCTGTTGATATCTCGTCCATTTCAGCAGAGAGCGCAGTGGGATACAGAGAAAAGCCATATTGTTTTAAAATACCCAGTCCCGGCGTCATCAACGTGGGCTGGAACCGGAAACCCCGGTCGACAGACCCGCCCCCTTGGCCTCTGCGTTCCAGACGACTGGAACCACTTGTCGCCCCGCCCTACAGGAAGCCATTTCGCTGGACGTGACCCGCCAGCCAGGATCCAGAACTAGGGGTGCAACGGATCGTCATCGATCCGTGATCTGAACGGGTCAACCTGTTCAGATCACCTGTTCATGACGCCGGTTCCTCTCTCCCCTTTGTGTACTGATCTGTACAGTGGAGGGGAGAGATCGGAAGGCAGCTGCGCTGTGGGCTGGATCTGTAGTGCCCACAGCGCTGCTCTGTGACAATTGCAGTCACATCCATGGATCCATCCATCCATGCTCAGCCATCCCTCCATACTCTGCCATACCCTGCCAATACTCTGCCATACATACCCAGCCAATACTCTGCCATACATACCCAGCCAATACTCTGCCGTACCCAGCAACACCCTGCAATACCCAGCCATACCCTGCAATACCCAGCCATACAGAGCCGTGCCCAGCCATGCTCAGCCAATATTACAGTCAGGGAGATGTCCATTACAGTGGGGGAGATGATTTGGATATTACAGTGGGGGAGATGAGGTGGATATTACAGTGGGGACTATATGGTGGTGGAATTTTCACAGGTTTTTGCAAATTTAATTATTTGCCGGTCCGAAAATTATCCGATCCGTGACTCTGATCCGAGGAACGATCTGATCCATGAGTTTTTTGATCCGTTGCACTCCTACGCGGAACCGACATGCGGGAGACACCGCTGACCAGCAGCGGCAGCCCGCCTGGCCACCTGGACCATTCCTTGCGGATCCCGGACGCCGACGCCTCCTGCGGGCCATTGCTTCCCCTGAGCTGGAGGGGCTGGCGATTCTGTAACACCCCCCTGCCCGTACTGGGGGGGTGCTGGGATGGTCACTGCACACCGAGCAGACAACCTCCTTAAGGCAAGCCTTCTCCCTCCACCCCCTGGTTGCAGCAGTGCTTCCACCATGGCGGAGGAAACACAATAACTGAAGCCATGGTGGAAGAGGAGGGATTTAAAGGCTGCATGTGTTTCCTGGAAAATGGGCAGAGCTGCGCTCTCTCCAAGGTTGTCCTAAAAGGCGATTTGAGAAAAAATAAAAACAGACTTTACATTATTTAAAGTCTACTTTCTTTATCTCAGCTAATTTACTGTACATTGATATCTTCTTGTTATCAATGTTTACTTCTTAGTAAAAAGTTTTACATTTTGTAAATAAAAATAACAAAAAATAACCCACTCCAAACAAAAAAAACCTGGAGATGTATACTTACGTGTCCAGCATGCTGGGGTCAGTAAACACAGTGAACAAATCTTTATCCTGCAGAACCCCTGTAAATTGAGAAAAGATTTCTCATTTAATCTCCTCACCTACCAATGCTATCTACTACGCACAGCAATGGTACTGAGAACACTCACTCAATTTGCCCTAGTCTGCATTCTGTTTATTCCCTGTAGAATAAGCACACACAGCTCCATGGCAAAAGTGACCTATAATGGCCGATTTTTAAATGATATCATTTTAACTTTGACATCATCATGTGACTAATTCTCTGGATGAAGTTCTACCTCCATCATTTATTTCATTTTTCACTTTACTTCAAAACTTACCCATGGCCACAGGATCAGAGCTCAGCCCAGGTGTAGCCACAACTATCTGCTCCAAGGACTCGCGGCTGCCAAGTAACTTAAAAACCTGCACAACAAAACAAGACAGTTCAATAGTGGCAAATGAATGAAAGTAATGAAATGGAGCAAAGCCACATTTTGTGTTCTGCCTTAAAAGCTTAAAGAGAACTGTAATGATGGGAATGGGCTTCTAATCGTTATGTCCTACAACAAGGCAGGATATGGGGTAACTGGAAGTTTTTCAGCCAGGCTTCTGGGAGGTGCCTAAATGGCCTACAGTTATGACAATACAAATTAGTGAACATTTTACAGAGCTAAAACAGACAGTTTTTTTTAATATGTACTGAGGACCCTTAAGTGCATAAGCTATTTCTGGCAAAAGTGTACTTTAAGCTTTATTCTGAAACTACTCCTAGGTTGTTTTCCACTCTGCAGGTCTTGAAATAAACAAATGATTTATGCATATCAGAGCGGCTTGCTTTGTTATAGAATTATGACATGGAAACCACAGACACACAAACAAGCTTCTAGAGGTTTCCTAGCTATTTAGCAATTGCAAATACTGGTATACCTTTATACCTAAGACCTAAATATATGCTGAGAGTAGCATTCCCACAAAACCTAGTAGCTAAATAAATTGCCTTTTTTAAAACTATATATACCCAGAAGAGGGCACCTAGGTTAGAGTACAGAAACCTGAGCTGTAGCCAGTACTCACAGCATCACGGTAGGTAGAGCTGGTATGTAAAGCTGTGTGCAGAGCCCGGAACTCGCGGCTAGCAGCAATCTTATCTACAGGCTCTGCAAGAAGAAAAGGGAGAAGTACAGAGGGTTGATGAGTGTATGATTAAATGTGGAATAACTAAACCAGAGCAACATACAGTATTCAATCTAACATAAAGTTACCCACCAGGACGAGGAGCTGGTTCAGGCCATGCTCTGCGTAGAATGTGGACAGTGCTTCCTGACTGAACACCATAGAACTCCAAGGTCTGATCATCTCTAAGACGCCTCCCACAATGGACCAGATCTGGATAGAAACAAGCAGCATGTCAACGAACAAAGGTTTATTCAATTGAAAAGACAAAAAGAAGATGCATTGGTAAAAGTGGAAGAAAAGCATAACTAACTATTCTTAAAAAAGTCCCCCCCAGCCCCCTACAAAAAACCAAAAAAAAAATAAAAAAATAAAAAAAGAAGAGAGATATTTGTACCTAAAGCAGAACTTCACAGGATATATCGGAGGTGTATTTTTATTCTGTATCCATGCACAAATAGGCATTTAGAGGTGTTTAGAGGTGTTTAAGGGCAGAAAAACACACTTCCAGTACATATAGGAGCAGCAGGGTTTTGGCAGAAAAAAAAACACTTGATGGCATAAAATGTTAAAGGCATGTAAATGTGCCTAAGCACTAGGCGCATTTAACGCTTGACCATTAATGCATTCCAATGGCCAGAATAAATTATTATTCTGGCCAATGAAATAAACAACCAAGCTTTTGACACGCCTAAACACATTGTACAGGTTTGCAAGCATTGAGCGTTTTTTTTTTTTGCCAAAACTCTGCTGCCAGAGAGAAAGGAGTCTAGGAGAGACATTCAGTGTGCATGAGGCCTTAAAGTGGAGTTCCGCCTGGGAAAAAAATTAAAAGTCAGCCACTACAAATACTGCAGCAGCTGACTTTTATTATAAAGGACACTTACCTGTCCAGGGAGCCTGCGATGTCTTCACCCGAAGTCGACCTGTCCCTCAGCTCCGGGTGCAGGCACCGATATCCTTACTAAGGGAAAACAGAAAGTGAAGCCTTACGGCTTTACAGCCTTTTTCCTGCTGCACATGCGCGAGTCGCGCTGCACGATCTGAATGGCCCCTGCTGTCTTCTGGGACCTGTGTGTCTCCCAGGGAAGGAGGAGGGGCCGGACATTGCGTATGCCCAGAAGTGGGTGCAGATACCTGAATTTGACAGGTATCTGCTCCCCCCTGAAAGGTGCCAAATGTGGCGCTGGAGGGGGGGAGAAATCCGATCAGCGGAAGTTCCATTTATGGGTGGAACTCAGCTTTAAGGTCGATACCTACCATATGGAAAATAGTGTGAAAAACATCCAGTATTTAACATGTATGTATTTGAACAAAAAGACATAAAAAAATAATATAGAACATCACAGGTAAAAATAAATAATCACAAAATATATTCTTTAGAAAATACTAAGTGTGCACGCTAAATATGACATATATTCCTCACCAATCAGCTCTGGATCAGGGAGTGACTCTGGTAGGGTGGCAGTGATCAGCTGTTTCACAACTGACACTCGATGGCCACATGTAGCATTCCCATTGCTCGCAGACTCGACTGGAAGGTGGACAACTGATTTTGGAGAGAGGGGCTGGTCAGCCAGCTGGACACATATATGGAGCTCCGACATGATCAGACTGTAAATGTGTTCTAGCTGTTCAGGGGAAATAGCACACTTGTTTTAATGTTCAGAATGAAAAAGTATACTTACTTAATAACAGAGTGCAAAAACAGCAAAGTAAAAAAAAATAAACAGATATTGCCAGCCTATATATGTATACTCTAAAATCCAATTTTAAACCCTGAAGTTGTAAAAACCCCAACTAAAACTATTCATAAAAATGTTCCCTCCCTCCTCCAACCTAAGAAGTATACAAAAAAAATCTGTATACTAACTTATTTCCAATCAGCTTCAGTCTGGTCACATGATTCTGCAGCTATGCATATGTGAGTGCTTGACAACAGCTTTCAATGCCATTAGTCGTGACGTCACCTATAGGCTCACGTGGCCCAGCTGTTGTTGGCGCTCCCACCTCTACCCTGCAGCAGCCGCTCACTGACACGGGAGAGCTGGAGCTGCGGGATCACAAAACTGGACCTGAGCAGATTTGAAATAGGTAAGAACACACCTTTTTTTATACAGGTTAGACAGGACACTTGCGTTTTTTTTGGACAAATTAAGGCAAGGTTATAACCCGGTCAGGTTTTTTTGCCATCTGTGCCCCATTTGGGAGATTTCCCTTTGCTTCTTGTCCCATAGCCACAACAGGAAGCGAGGGAAAATATATCCAAAATGAGGGAATCCCTGGTTGTCACCAGGACTAGTGGAAGATGTCCCCTCTATTCCTGTTCTGGTGACAATCCATAATTTGGGATTTATCTTAACTTTCAGTGATAACAGTGAACAGGACAAATATAGAGGGCGAATCTCCCTTACAGGGACATAGGCAGCAATAATGACCTGACAGGGTTCTAATCCCTCTCCACTCTATCCAAAACTACATTAACCACTTCCATAACAGGCACTTTCCCCCCTTCCTGCCCAGAACAATTTTTAGCTTTCAGCGCTGTCGCACTTTGAATGACAACTGCGCTGTCATGCAACACTGTACCCAAATTTTTATCATTTTCTACCCACAAATAGAGCTTTCTTTTGGTGGTATTTGATCACCTCTGCGGTTTTCAATTTTTGCGCCATAAACAAAAAAAGACCGTCAATTTAAAAAAAACAAAAAACTGATGGGCACTGATAGGTGGCACTGGATAGGCAGCACTGATGAGGAGTACTGACAGGCATTACTGAGAGGCACTGACAGGCATTACTGATGGGGCACTGATTGGCACTGTTTTGGCCACTGACAGGCGTTTATTATGGGGACAGGCTAGCAAGTGTTGGGCACTGACTGGCAGCTGATGGGCACCTTTTGATGGGGGCTGTACTGATAATCAATCTGCTAATCATCAGCACAGACCCCCTCTCTGACAGGGAGAGCCGCCGATCGGCTCTCCCTGTCAGTGTGAACTGAGGAAAGCCGTTTACCGGGACTTCCTGGTTAATGCGATGATCAGCTATAATTGGTCACAGGTGATCACATGGTAAGAAGCCTCTGTCAGAGGCTCCATAACACGATCGGAGTTGCGGTGTGTCAGACTGACACACCGCACCTCCGACCGCCGCACTGCGTGCCCGCTGTATTATCCTGATCATGTCAAATGATGTCCGGTCAGGATATCACAACAACTTTGCTGCCATCATTCTGCTATATGGCAGGCAGCAAGTGGTTAAAGTGTAACTAAAGGCAAAACCTTTTTTTCTCTATTTTGGATAGAGTAAGGGAGGGATACCACCCCTGTCAGGTTTTTTTTTTTTGGTGTCCTATTGAGGAGATTTCCCTTCACTTCCTGTCCCATAGCCAAAAACGGAAAGAGAGAGGAAATCCCCTCAAAGTGAAGGAATCCTTAGGTGTTACCAGGATCACCAGAACTAGTGTCCCCATTGGGAGATACCCCCCCCCCTACTAGGCCCTGTTCACGCTTACTCAAAATACTGATGCCTAACAAACGCACCTATAGCATTAATGTTTAACGCATCTCAAAGGTGCTTTAAAACCACACCCCAAATGCCTAATTTTTTTTTTTTCGATTGTCGTAAACAAGGCCCAATGCACTGCAAACATGTGCTGGCGCATTTATGGTGTGTTAACACAGACTTGAATGGAAGGAGTTGAGATTCTTCAATTCCTTCCAAACTCCACATAAAGCCTAATTTTAAAAGCACAACAATGTGATGCTTCGTGTTCTGATAAGGTGCTCTGCTTGTTTAACCCCCCCCGCCACATTTGGCACCTTTCAGGAGGAGCGGGTACCTGGTTTTGACAGGTACCTACTCCCACTTCCAGCTGCGGCAAACATAGTCGGAAGTTCGGCCCCCCTCCTCCTTCCCCCACCGCCGGGCCATTCACGCATGCGCAGTGGGGAACCCGGCTGTGAAGCCGCAAGGTTTCAATGCCAGTTTACCTTAGTCTAGATGGCGGCAGCACCCAAGAGCCGATTGAAAAATCAACTCCAGTGAAGACACCTCTGGATTCCTGGACAGGTAAGTGTCATATTATTAAAAGTTAGAGGTCGGCCGATATATCGGCTGATATTTCGCCTTTTTAAAGAAATCGGCATCAGCTGATTATTATGGGCAAAAGGCCGATTGCGAGGGATCTGAGGCAGGGGGCGTGCTGGAAATCCCCCCCGGCCGCCTGCCATCTATTCTAAACGGCTGCTATCACGGCCGCTGTGTTTTTTTGGGTTTTTTTTGTCCGTGGAGGAAGTCGGCAGCAGCGGCCGCTGATTGGCTGTTACTGGCCACGCTGCATTCTGGGGATTGTAGTCTGGAGGCAGAGGTGGGGTGTGCAGCACGTCAGACGAGTGGAGCTGTCTTTGGCCAGGCAAGGGGAGGGAACGGAGCCAGGAGCGCTCCGCTGGTGGACACTGCTGAGGTGGCAGTGAATTACATTATTAGGCTGCACTGGTGGGCACTGATGAGCTGTACTGGTGGGCACTGATGAAGTGGGACTGATGGGCTGCGCTGATGTGATGCACTGGTTGGCACATGTGGGCACTGATGGTATGCACTGGTTTGCACTGATGGACACTGGGCTGCACTGGTGGGCAATGATGGGATGCACTGAAGGGCACTGATAAGGTGGCACTGATGGGCACTGATGGACAACAATGAGGTGGCACTGATGGCCACTAATGAGTTGGCACTGGTGGGCTGCACTGATGGGCACTAATGAGGTGGCAATGATGGGCTGCACTGATGGACACTGACAGGCTGAAGTGGTGGGCACTAATGGACACTGATAGGCTGCACTCCACCTCTCTACCCTAAACAATAACCTCCTCCCCACCTCTCCACCCTAGATTTTCTGAGATGAAGAAAAAAGAAAAAAAATCGGCCTAAAATATCGGCCTCAAAAATCGGCAACATATACCGGCATCGGCCACAGAAAAACCCATGTCGGTCGACCTCTATTAAAAGTCAGTAGCTACAGTATTTGTAGCTGCTGACTTTTAATTGTTTCTGAAGGAGCCTGGAGCTTCTCTTTAAAAACACACCCTAAACTTCTGCTTTTAATACCAATCTGAACAGGGCCTTAGGCCCCTTTCACACTGGGGCGGTTTGCAGTCGTTATTGCGCTAAAAATAGCGCCTGCAAACCGACCTAAAACTGCCGCTACTGTTTCTCCAGTGTGAAAGCCCGAGGGCTTTCAAACTGGAGCGGTGCGCTGGCAGGAAAGTAAAAAAACTCCTGCAAACAGCATCTTTGGAGCGGTGAAGGAGCGGTGTATTCACCGCTCCTGCCCATTGAAATCAATGGGGCAGCATGGCTATACCGCGGGCATAGCGCCGCTGTAGCGGTTTTAACCCTTTTTCGGCCGCCAGCGGGGGTTAAACCGCACCGCTAGCGGCCGAATACCGCCGCTAAAACGACGGTAAAGCGGCGCTAAAAATAGCGCAGTTTTACCACCGATGCCCCCACCGCCCCAGTGTGAAAGGGGCCTTACTGTTCTGTTGACAACCCAAAATTTTTGATTTTCTTTTACTTTCACTGAGAACAGTAAACAGGACAAACAGAGAGGGGATATCAGTTTGTATTGCCAATGGGGCTACTAATAAAAACTGACAGGTGTTCTAGTCCCTCTCCACACCATCCAAAACTTTTTAAAAAATTGCCTTTTGTCATGCAGTGACATTACTTCAGGGCTCAGCATAATACAGAGAGCAGAATTTATACAATGGAAATCTAGGTTCACAGATATGCGGGTCTGTGTCTAAATTGTATGCTTTTCTGCACCCACAGCCAAAATGTGCTGCTCTTTAGCAGACTTGTGGGGGTGCCATTAATTCTTAAAGGGGTTGTAAACCCTTGAGGTTTTTTCTCCTCCTGTGATGCAGCTGCTGCCCAGAGCCCCCCTTTTACTTACCTGAACCCAGTCTTTCCAGCAATGGGGACGAGCCCACCAGCTCCAGCCAGTGTCCTGGGTCCTGATTGGATAGATTGATAGCAGTGCAGCCATTGGCTCCCACTGCTGTCAATCATATCCAATGACGCGGGAGCCGAGCCCTGCTGTCTGTGTTAATAGATGCAGTGGCAGGACACAGGAGCATGCTGGCTCTCCAACGGGGCACTCGAGAAGAGGAGGAGCATGGAGCGCCACTGAGGGACCCCAGAAGAGGAGGATTGGGGCCACTCTGTGCAAAACCAACTGCACAGAGGAGGTATGACATGTTTGTTTTTTGTTTTTTTTTTTAGATACCCTTTAACCACTTGACGACCGCTTCACGCCGATTTACGTCGGCAAGGTGGCACGGACAGGCAAAATCACGTATATATACGTGATTTGCCTTCCGCGTGTGGGTGGTCCGATTGGACCCCCCCCCCCCCGGTGCCCGAGGCGGTCGTCGTTTGTCCAGCGGCGATCAGAGGTGAGGGGGAGACCATCCGTTCGTGGCCCCCCCTCGCGATCGCCGCCGGCCAATCAGATCACTTCCTTTGCTGCTGTATGCTAAACAGCAGCAAAGGAAATGATGTCATCTCTCCTCGGCTCGGTATTCCGTTGCAGCGCCGAGGAGAGAAGACTTCACTGTGAGTGCACCAACACTACACAACACAGTAGAACATGCCAGGCACACAAAACACCCCGATCCCCCCCCAATCACCCCCCCCCCCCTCCCTGTCACAAACTGACACCAGCAGTTTTTTGTTTTTTTCTGATTACTGCATTGGTGTCAGTTTGTGACAGTTACAGTGTTGGGACAGTTAGTATTAGCCCCCTTTAGGTCTAGGATACCCCCCTAACCCCCCCTAATAAAGTTTTAACCCCTTGATCACCCCCTGTCACCAGTGTCGCTAAGCGATAATTTTTCTGATCGCTGTATTAGTGTCGCTGGTGATGCTAGTTAGGGACCTAAATATTTAGGTTCGCCGTCAGCGTTTTATAGCGACAGGAACCCCCATATACTACCTAATAAATGTTTTAACCCCTTGATGGCCCCCTAGTTAACCCTTTCACCACTGATCACCGTATAAGTGTTACGGGTGACGCTGGTTAGTTTGTTTATTTTTTTATAGTGTCAGGGCACCCGCCGTTTATTACCGAATAAAGGTTTAGCCCCCTGATCGCCCGGCGGTGATATGCGTCGCCCCAGGCAGCGTCAGATTAGCGCCAGTACCGCTAACCCCCACGCACGCAGCATACGCCTCCCTTAGTGGTATAGTATCTGATCGGATCAATATCTGATCCGATCAGATCTATACTAGCGTCCCCAGCAGTTTAGGGTTCCCAAAAACGCAGTGTTAGCGGGATCAGCCCAGATACCTGCTAGCACCTGCATTTTGCCCCTCCGCCCGGCCCAGCCCAGCCCACCCAAGTGCAGTATCGATCGATCACTGACACTTACAAAACACTAAATGCATAACTGCAGCGTTCGCAGAGTCAGGCCTGATCCCTGCGATCGCTAACAGTTTTTTTGGTAGTATTTTGGTGAACTGGCAAGCACCAGCCCCAAGCAGCGTCAGATTAGCGCCAGTACCGCTAACACCCATGCACGCACCGTACACCTCCCTTAGTGGTATAGTATCTGAACGGATCAATAACTGATCCGATCAGATCTATACTAGCGTCCCCAGCAGTTTAGGGTTCCCAAAAACGCAGTGTTAGCGGGATCAGCCCAAATACCTGCTAGCACCTGCATTTTGCCCCTCCGCCCGGCCCAGCCCAGCCCACCCAAGTGCAGTATCGATCGATCACTGTCACTTACAAAACACTTAACGCATAACTGCAGCGTTCGCAGAGTCAGGCCTGATCCTTGCGATCGCTAACAGTTTTTTTGGTAGCTTTTTATTGAACTGGCAAGAGCCAGCGGCCTAGTACACCCTGGTCGTAGTCAAACCAGCACTGCAGTAACACTTGGTGACGTGGCGAGTCCCATAAGTGCAGTTCAAGCTGGTGAGGTGGCAAGCACAAGTAGTGTCCCGCTGCCACCAAAAAGACAAAACACAGGCCCGTCGTGCCCATAGTGCCCTTCCTGCTGCATTCGCCAATCCTAATTGGGAACCCACCGCTTCTGCAGCGCCCGTACTTCCCCCATTCACATCCCCAACCAAATGCAGTCGGCTGCATGAGAGGCATTTTCTTTATGTCCTCCCGAGTACCCCTACCCAACGAACCCCCAAAAAAGATGTCGTGTCTGCAGCAAGCGCGGATATAGGCGTGACACCCTCTATTATTGTCCCTCCTGTCCTGACAATCCTGGTCTTTGCATTGGTGAATGTTTTGAACGCTACCATTCATTAGTTGAGTATTAGCGTAGGGTACAGCATTGCACAGACTAGGCACACTTTCACAGGGTCTCCCAAGATGCCATCGCATTTTGAGAGACCCGAACCTGGAACCGGTTACCGTTATAAAAGTTAGTTACAAAAAAAGTATAAAAAAAAAATATATATTATATATATATATATATATATATATATATATATATATATAAAATAAAAAAAAATAGTTGTCGTTTTATTGTTCTCTCTCTCTCTCTCTATTCTCTCTCTGTTGTTCTGCTCTTTTTTACTGTATTCTATTCTGCAATGTTTTATTGTTATTATGTTTTATCATGTTTGCTTTTCAGGTATGCAATTTTTTATACTTTACTGTTTACTGTGCTTTATTGTTAACCATTTTTTTGTCTTCAGGTACGCCATTCACGACTTTGAATGGTTATACCAGAATGATGCCTGCAGGTTTAGGTATCATCTTGGTATCATTCTTTTCAGCCAGCGGTCGGCTTTCATGTAAAAGCAATCCTAGCGGCTAATTAGCCTCTAGACTGCTTTTACAAGCCGTGGGAGGGAATGATCCCCCCCCCCCCTCCCACCGTCTTCCGTGTTTTTCTCTGGCTCTCCTGTCTCAACAGGGAACCTGAGAATGCAGCCGGTGATTCAGCCAGCTGACCATAGAGCTGATCAGAGACCAGAGTGGCTCCAAACATCTCTATGGCCTAAGAAACCGGAAGCTACGAGCATTTTATGACTTAGATTTCGCCAGATGTAAATAGCGCCATTGGGAAATTGGGGAAGCATTTTATCACACCGATCTTGGTGTCATCAGATGCTTTGAGGGCAGAGGAGAGATCTAGGGTCTAATAGACCCCATTTTTTTCAAAAAAGAGTACCTGTCACTACCTATTGCTATCATAGGGGATATTTACATTCCCCGAGATAACAATAAAAATGATTAAAAAAAAAAAAATGAAAGGAACAGTTTAAAAATAAGATAAAAAAGCAAAAAAATAATAAAGAAAAAAAAAAAAAAAAAAAAAAAAAAAAAAGCACCCCTGTCGCCCCCTGCTCTCGCGCTAAGGCGAACGCAAGCGGCGGTCTGTCGTCAAACGTAAACAGCAATTGCACCATGCATGTGAGGTATCGCCGCGAAGGTCAGATCGAGGGCAGTAATTTTTGCAGTAGACCTCCTCTGTAAATCTAAAGTGGTAACCTGTAAAGGCTTTTAAAAATGTATTTATTTTGTTGCCACTGCACGTTTGTGCGCAATTTTAAAGCATGTCATGTTTGGTATCCATGTACTCGGCCTAAGATCATCTTTTTTATTTCATCAAACATTTGGGCAATATAGTGTGTTTTAGTGCATTAAAATTTAAAAAAGTGTGTTTTTTCCCCAAAAAATGCGTTTGAAAAATCGCTGCACAAATACTGTGTGAAAAAAAAAAATGAAACACCCACCATTTTAATCTGTAGGGCATTTGCTTTAAAAAAATATATAATGTTTGGGGGTTCAAAGTAATTTTTTTGCAAAAAAAAAATAACTTTTTCATGTAAACAAAAAGTGTCAGAAAGGGCTTTGTCTTCAAGTGGTTAGAAGAGTGAGTGATGTGTGACATAAGCTTCTAAATGTTGTGCATAAAATGCCAGGACAGTTCAAACCCCCCCCAAATGACCCCATTTTGGAAAGTAGACACCCCAAGCTATTTGCTGAGAGGCATGTCGAGTCCATGGAATATTTTATATTGCGACACAAGTTGCGGGAAAGAGACAAATTTTTTTTTTTTTTTGCACAAAGTTGTCACTAAGGTGTCCTTTTATGAAACTGAGATCAGCGGCGATCCCGAGTCTCACCGCTGATCTCAGCGCTTTACCAGTTTATGAAACTGAGATAATCAGCGGAGAACATGTTCTCCGCTGATTATCTCAGCACAGTGAGAATTCACAGAAACGGCCAGTTTATGAAGGTGCGATCTCCACACCTCACTGGCGATCTGTGACAGAATTCTCACTTTCTGATTCACCATTTCAGAAGTGGAGAATCAGAGTGAGAAGCCTGAAACTGGCTGATATTCTGGAGAAAGAAAGAAGTCTTTTGACTTCTTTCTTTCACCAAACAGTCAGAGCACACCTTCCCCACCATTACACACCCCAAAACCAGCAGGATAGGAATTTATAGTGTGTATATATATATATATATATATATATATATATATATATATTTTTTTTTAGATGTTCACGTCTCTGGCTGGGTTCACACTTGTGCGATGCGTGAACCAGCGTGATTCCTGTGCGGGTTTTCACATCGCACCTACATTGACATCTGCGCACCACTGCGGGTGTCAATGTAAAGTTAATGACACCCCCAGATCATTTCACAGATCGCAGTGCGAACTATGTAATGGTGCAGGAATCGGATCGCATGGGTGTTCACACCCATGCGATCCGATTCCAGTGCGGACCAAATAAAGGGTCCTGTACCATTTTGGTGCAAATGCAATATGATTTAGGGCCAGTTCCCACTGCTGCGGTGTCCGAGATCGGATGTGATTCGCACCGCAGTGCAAAATCACATCCGATCTCTGTGCGATGCGATTTCAGCCATACAGATAGTATTGCTAAATTTGCATTGCCCTCGGACCAAACTCTTACAGGACCCTTTTATTGGTCCACAGCAGAATCGGATTGCATGGGTGTTCACACCCATGCGATTCGATTACTGTCCGAGTTTGCAGATCGCACTGCGATATGTGAACTGATTTGGGGGTGTTAACTTTTAGGCCCAGTTCACACTTGTGCGATGCCGGACATCGCACAGGCATCGCATGTTATTTGCAGCACACTGCCATTCACATTACATGCGATGTCTGTGCGGTGCGATATCAGCTGTACAGATAGTATGGCTGATATCGCACCGCATTCGGTGCAAACACGCACAGGACCCTTTTTTCTGTTCGGACCAGAATCGGATCGCATGTGTGTTCACACATATGCGATCCGATTCATGTCCGAACTGTCAGTTCGCAGTGCGATATGCAAGCTGATCTGGGGGTGTCCTTAACAATGTATTGACACTCCCCAGCGATTCGCATATGGCAGTGTGAACTGACATGCGAGTCGGTGCGATGCGGGAACCCGCAGTGGATTCACAGTGTTCTCGCATCGCACCAGTTTATCAATTTTTATGTTTATCTATAATGAAATATATTTTATTTTAATTTATTAATAAATATTTATACTTGTATACTTTATTAAAATTATTTTTTTAATGATTATAAATGTATTTTGCATTTATATGAATGGTGTATAGCTGCATTACATATGTGCATTACATTCATTTACTATACACCATTCACATTTAAATAGGGACATGTATGATCTTTAAATATTGATAAAAACAATGTTTTTTTTATAATTAGGTTAATGTATATTGTGTAGGGGGAATTTAACTTTATTATTTTATTAATATGTTGGGGAATAATATGTGCTGATTTGTGTTAAACTTTTGTATTTTATGGTTCCTCATACTGTAATCCCGCTATATCACGCGAGATTACAGTGAGAGGAGCCATTCTCAGGAGTTCCCGGCGTTTGTAGATCGCTCCTCAACTCAACATGAGAAGCGATCTACACACTTTCATAAACAGGCACTCAGAGGAGAGCGATCTCCTCTGAGAATGCCTGAGAACTGAAAAGCGGTATTTTACCGCACTTTCATAAAAGGACACCTAAATGATATATTGCTCAAACATGCCATGGGAATATGTGAAATTACACCCCAAAATACATTCTGCTGCTTCTCCTGAGTACGGGGATACCACATGTGTGAGACTTTTTGGGAGCCTAGCCGCGTACGGGACCCCGAAAACCAATCACCGCCTTCAGGCTTTCTAAGGGCGTGAATTTTTGATTTCACTCTTCACTGCCTATCACAGTTTCGGAGGCCATGGAAAGCCCAGGTGGCACAAAACCCCCCCAAATGACCCCATTTTGGAAAGTAGACACCCCAAGCTATTTGCTGAGAGGTATAGTGAGTATTTTGCAGACCTCACTTTTTGTCACAAAGTTTTGAAAATTGAAAAAAGAAAAAAAAAAAAAAGTTTTTTCTTGTCTTTATTCATTTTCAAAAACAAATGAGAGCTGCAAAATACTCACCATGCCTCTCAGCAAATAGCTTGGGGTGTCTACTTTCCAAAATGGGGTCATTTGGGGGGGTTTTGTGCCACCTGGGCATTCCATGGCCTCCGAAACTGTGATAGGCAGTGAAGAGTGAAATCAAAAATTTACACCCTTAGAAATCCTGAAGGCGGTGCTTGGTTTTCGGGGCCCCGTACGCGGCTAAGCTCCCAAAAAGTCTCACACATGTGGTATCCCCGTACTCAGGAGAAGCAGCTGAATGTATTTTGGGGTGCAATTCCACATAGGCCCATGGCCTGTGTGAGCAATATATCATTTAGTGACAACTTTTTGTAAATATTTTTTTTGTCATTATTCAATCACTTGGGACAAAAAAAATAAATATTCAATGGGTTCAACATGCCTCTCAGCAATTTCCTTGGGGTGTCTACTTTCCAAAATGGGGTCATTTGGGGGGGTTTTGTACTGCCCTGCCATTTTAGCACCTCAAGAAATGACATAGGCAGTCATAAACTAAAAGCTGTGTAAATTACAGAAAATGTACCCTAGTTTGTAGACGCTATAACTTTGGCGCAAACCAATAAATATATGCTTATTGACATTTTTTTTACCAAAGACATGTGGCTGAATACATTTTGGCCTAAATGTATGACTAAAATTTAGTTTATTGGATTTTTTTTATAACAAAAAGTAGAAAATATCATTTTTTTTCAAAATTTTCGGTCTTTTTCCGTTTATAGCGCAAAAAATAAAAACTGCAGAGGTGATCAAATACCATCAAAAGAAAGCTCTATTTGTGGGAACAAAAGGACGCAAATTTCGTTTGGGTACAGCATTGCATGACCGCGCAATTAGCAGTTAAAGCGACGCAGTGCCAAATTGGAAAAAGACCTCTGGTCCTTAGGCAGCATAATGGTCCGGGGCTCAAGTGGTTAATAATCCTATGCATCAGAAAACGCAGTGCATTGTGGAGTGTGCACAGCACCATGTAGTATTGTGGAGCTGCACTGCGGGTGTGTTTCATGGAGATCGGTTGGGGACATTTTCCCCATAAGGTACAGCAACCTATTTAAATGAATATTATATATGAAGTACCCCCCCCCCCCCCAAGGAAATACTAAGGGACTTTAAAGGCAACTGATCAGCTGATTTTTAGAAAAAAATATAGCAATGTATTAATATAAAATATGTGGTGCATACAACTCCATCAATAATTGCATAAAAGACAAGAACAGAATCATATATCAAATATAAATGCAGATCCTTCAATGTTATGGGCTTAACATGGAAGGATCTGCATTTATATTTGATATTATTAATATTATTATACAGGATATATGATTCTGTTCTTGTCTTTTCTGCAATTATTAATGGAGTTGTATGCACCACATATTTTATATTCATACATTGCTATGTTTTTTTTTCTTCTAAAAGTCTGCTGATCAGTTGCCTTTAAAGTCCCTTAGTATTTCCTTGGGGGGTACTTCATATATAATATTGTTCAAATTGGGATGTTGGCAACATATGGGTCTTCTTGGTTGGATCTTTATAAACTGTTCAAATTAATGGGTTGTTATGCCTGTGCAAAGTACCCCCAAAATGCAGCAATGTGAACCTAGCCCAATACACACGAGGGGAATTTATTAGCCCTGGAGCAGACAGAATGTGGAGGAGATGTCCATGTCTTCAGTGTCATGTTAAGCATTGAAAATGAAAGCAAGAAGCTGATTGGTCACCAGGCACAGCTGCTCCAGGTTGATGAATTCCTCTCTATAGTCTATGTTGTCAGGACATGGACTGGGGAATTATGGAGGCACTGACCACCATCTGACCCCTGGCTGGATGAGGAGATAAAACAGGAAGTATAACCCAGGACGGACACTGTCCCCTCCATCTATGTGATGACACAGCAGACTTCCAGAGCCGGGAATCCCTCCCATACATTGTGGAGCGATGCTGTGTGATGGACAGAACATGGAGAGCCCAGAAACCGCCAATCCTAACCCCGGACAGCACTTACCTCCCAGCACTTCCTTTGTTTACGCTACACTCGGAAGTGACCAAGCTAAACCACGCCTCCCGTCATGCACCGGACAGGCGCAGCCTGATGATCTCACTTCCGCCTGCTGTCCATTTTGCTAAAACGAGGGCCGAACTCCAGAACAATGGACGCCCACTGTGGGCGGGGACTAATGGAAGCACGATCACATGCTTCTATCACATGACTAGAAAGAAGGCTGACAGGACCATAACGGGGGCGATAGCGTAGCTAGGAAATGGTTGTGTGCCCTTCTTCCGGTGTGATGTATAGACTTATATAAATAAACGCGCCATTTATCTACCTGCCGTCACTCTGCATTAACGTGTTTGGAAATGTTTCTCCAAAGAGGATTTTGGGAGCGCTATGTTTTATAATGGAGAACTTTATGGTGACACCTAGTGGTAGCTTACATAGTTGCATTGAAGTGAAAAAAACAAAACAACTGGAGGTTTTTGAAAGCGGCTTAGCTTATCTTTGCTGCCACCTCCTGTTAACATTGTGCAAAGCCACCTTACCAAACCAATAAAATGGACTATTGGAAGCAAAGGCGTATGATCCCTTTAACCACTTAAGGACTAGCCTCGTTTTGGATTTTAGGTGTTTACATGTTTAAAACAGTTTTTTTTTTGCTAGAAAATTACTTAGAAACCCCCAAACATTATATATTGTTTTTTTTCTAACACCCTAGAAAATAAAATGGCGGTCATTGCAATACTTTTTTTTGCACCGTATTTGCGCAGCGGTCTTATAAGCGCACTTTTTTGGGAAAAAATTCACTGTTTTGAATAAAAAAATAAGACAACAGTAAAGTTAGCCCAATTTTTTTTTATATTGTGAAATATAATGTTTCGCAAGTAAATTGATACCCAACATGTCATGCTTCAAAATTGCGCCCGCTCGTGGAATAGCGTCAAACTTTTACCCTTAAAAATCTCCATAGGCGACGTTTAAAAAATTCTACAGGTTGCATGTTTTGCGTTACAGAGGAGGTCTAGGGCTAGAATTATTGCTCTCGATCCACCGGTCGCGGCGATACCTCACATGTGTGGTTTGACCACAGTTTTCATATGCGGGCGCTACTCACGTATGCGTTCGCTTCTGCGCGCGGGCTCGTCGGGACAGGGCGCTTTAACCACTTAACAACCGGCCCATAGCCGAATGACGGCTGCAGGGCGGTTGCTTAACTCTGGGAGGACGTACTATGACGTCCTCCCGGAATTCCCTTCTCGCACGCCCCCTCAGAGGACCCGGCGCATCACGGATCCCGGTAAATGGCCGCTGATCGCGGCCGTTTACCATGTGATCGCGCCGTCAAATGACGGCGCGATCACATGTAAACAGACCGGCGTCATCTGATGACGCCGGTTCCTCTCCTCCCCTCCTGTGTACCGATCGGTACACTGTGGAGGAGAGGGAGATGGATGGATGGCTGCAGCGCTGTGGGCTGGATGTGTAGTGCCCACAGCGCTGCACAGAGACATCCAGCCATCCATCCATCCATCCATGCTCAGCCATCCCTTCTGCTGTGCAATACTCTGCAAAGCCCACATTACGCTGCAATACCCCCATAATACTCTGCAAAGCCCACATTACTCTGCAATACCCCCATAATACTCTGCAATACCCCCATAATACTCTGCAATACCCCCATAATACTCTGCAAAGCCCACATTACTCTGCAATACCCCCATAATACTCTGCAAAGCCCACATTACTCTGCAATACCCCCATAATACTCTGCAATACCCCCATAATACTCTGCAAAGCCCACATTACTCTGCAATACCCCCATAATACTCTGCAAAGCCCACATTACTCTGCAATACCCCCATAATACTCTGCAATACCCCCATAATACTCTGCAATACCCCCATAATACTCTGCAAAGCCCCACATTACTCTGCAATACCCCCACAATACTCTGCAAAGCCCTGCCATACCCCGCCATACCCCGCCATACTCCGCAATAACCCGCAATACTCCGCAATACCCCGCCATACTCCGCAATACCCCGCCATACTCCGCCATACTCCGCAATACCCCGCCATACTCCGCAATACCCCGCCATACTCCGCAATACCCCGCCATACCCTGCCATGCTGAGCCATGCTCGGCTGTACTCGGCCTCTGTATGTGGCCAGGCTGTGGAAGTCTCACACATGGGGTATCGCTGTACCCAGGAGGAGTAGGAGAATCTATTTTGGGGTGTCATTTTTGCTATGTACATGCTATGTGTTAGAAATATTGTATAAATGGACAACTTTGTGTTAAAAAAAAAAATGCGTTTTAACCACTTCCCGCCCGCCGGCCGTCATACAACGTCCTTGACTTTGTGCGGGGATATCTGAATGATGCCTGCAGCTACAGGCATCATTCAGATATCAGCTTTTTCAGCCGGCGATTCCCTACACCATAAGAATGATCATAGCGGCTGTTCCACTGCTTGATCGTTCTTACGGGAGGCGAGAGGGGATGTCCCCCCCTCCCGCGCTTCTACCGACTCACAGCTACGATCTAAGCCAGGCCCTAAAGAAGCCTAAGCCCTAAAGATGGATACCTCGGTTGTGGCAGCAGCTGCTGCCGTTACTGAGATATCCATCTTTAAAGTAATAACGTATATATACAGTGGCCGGTCCTTAATTAACCACTTCATTACAAAGGGAAAAATATTAACCACTTCAGCCCCGGAAGGATTTTCCCCCTTAATGACCAGGCCATTTTTTGCAATTTGGCACTGCATCGCTTTAACTGACAATTGCGCGGCCCTGCGACATTGTACCCAAACAAAATTGATGTCCTTTGTTAACCCACAAATAGAGCTTTCTTTTGGTGGTATTTGATCACCTCTGTGTTTTTTAATTTTTGCTCTATAAACAAAACAAAAAACGAACATTTTGAAAAAAAAAAAATTTTTTTTTTACATTTTTGCTATAATAAATATCCAAAAAAAAAAATTTCTTCATCAGTTTAGGCCGATTTGTATTCTTCTACATATTTTTGGTAAAAAAAATCACAATAAGCGTATATAGATTGGTTTGCGCAAAATAGCGTCTACAAAATAGGGGATATATTTATGGCATTTTTATTATTACATTTTTTTTACTAATGGCGGCAATCTGCAATTTCTTTTCCCCCGACCCTTAGAGGGCAGCAAAACTTGTGCTTTCATTGGAACCACCAAGAACCTGTGTTACATCATCACCATTACACCACCCTTGAGCTCAGGAGAATATTGTTGTGATGACTGGTGTTCTGTATGTAAAAAATAGGAAATATAACTGATGAGCTTCCTAGTAAACATTTAATAGGCCATCCTCTAGTGCCATTACAAGTATATAACTGGAAATCCATTTATATTCCCTCCATTATACTGATACTACTTCTGTTTTACATTGCAGTGGAACCTCGGTTTGCAAGTAATGCATTAACGAGCGTTTCGCAATTCAAGCTATTATTTTTTTAAAATCCTGACTCGGTTTGCGAGTGTTGTCTGGCAAAAGGAGCAGGATTCAAGCCTCTGCGGTCTGCAGTACTGCATTTGGCCAGAGGTGCGGGGGCTCCGGTGACATTTGAAGCCGCTCAGAAATACTCGAACACTCGGAAATACTCAGTTTCCGAGCCTTTCCAAGGGTTTCCGAGTGCATCCGAGCTGTCTCCGAGTATTTCTGAGTCTCTTCGGCGCCCACCCCCACCTCTGGCCACATGCGGCATTGCATGAAATAGAAGTCAATGTGGTATTAATGATCTTAGTTTCCATTGATTTCTATGGGGAAACTCGCTTTGATATGTGAGTGCTTTGGATTAGCAGCATTCATCCTGGAACGGATTATGCTCGTAATCCAAGGTTCCACTGTATATGTTTGACAACATCTCTCTTTTCTTTCTTTTCTCTTAAGTGTGCCATCACTGAATTTCTTAGAGCTGTCCCAATGCAGTATTTCATTTTTGCCACAAGATGTCCTCAGTCTTCCTGTTTGAATAACAGCCAGCATCATTCGTCTCATTAAAGCGGAGGTCTGCCGAAAAAAAATATTAAAGCCAGCAGCTACAAATACTGCAGCTGCTGACTTTTAATATATGGACACTTACCTGTCCAGGGAGCCCGCAATGTCTGCAGCCGAAGCCGATCTGTCCGTCGGCTCTCGGCTGCTGCCGCCGCCATCTTCGGTAAGGAAATCAGGAAGTGCAGCCGTGCTGCTTCACTTCCTGGTTCCCTACTGCACATGCGCGAGTCGCGCTGCATGTCCTCACTGGTCCCTGCTGTCTTCTGGGACCTGTGTGTCTCCCAGCAGACAGCGGGGGAGGACAGAGTAGGCGCCGGAAGTGGCATAGGTCACTGCGATCACCGCAGTGATCTATGCCAGGAAGTTGGAGCAAATACCTGTATTAGACAGGTATGTACTCCCTCCTCCCCCCTGAAAGGTGCCAAATGTGACACCGGGGGGGGGGGGGGTGGATTCCAAAAAGTGGAAGCTCCATTTTTGGATGGAACTCCACTTTAAAGTGATACTAAAGTCTCAGTTTTTTTCATTTAAAAATAAATGTTATACTTATCTACTCCGTGCAGTGGTTTTGATACAGTATTATCATATATAAATACATACATACATATCATAAATACAGTATTTGGAAATCCATATGACTGTTTTGATGTTGAATTGTAAAATCAGTGGTGGTCTGTCAGATCAGCAAACCTGTGAGATCAGCAGGCTTGCCGCTGCTTTTACAATTCAACATTAAAACAGTCAGACGGATTTAAAAACACTGAATGTCACTATATAAGCTCCGTTTAGTTGTTAAAATAAGTGTGAAATGCCAGACTCTGGTGGGTGTAACAAGATATCCGCTTGCCACCATCTCACTGTATCCTTACCGTGGACGAGTGCGGGGTGTAGCAAGATGGCGGCGATGGAAGGTCACTGCCAAGCCACTGCTCTGTGTGTCCATTCAGACACAAAGCCACGGTTCGGCCCCACTCCCTCTCTCTCCTCATTGGCTCACTGACTTTGATTGACAGCAGCAGAGCCAATGACTCTCCTGCAACATGGCTGGATCTGGACGGGTTAAGGTAAGTATTAGGGGGCTGCTGCACACAGAAGGTTTTTTTTTTATCTTAATGCATAGAATGCATTAAGGTTAAAAACCTTCTCACTTTACAACCACTTTAACTTTTACCCTAGGCAGCACAGTGATGAGTTCACCTCTCTGCCACTTTAATTTTTCCTCCTATAAGCATGCTCCTTATCAGCACCTGAACTGATTGAGTCCCTGGGCTGCTTCTCACTGTCACAGCCTGCAAGATAATACTAAGCCAAATGTAGGTACTTGCATTTTAAGAGTACATTTAATAATGTAGTATTAAGAAACTATGTTAATTTGTATTTACTATTAAACAGTTCATTTAACGCCTTGTACACACGTACACCAGTGCCAGGGCAGTATTTGCCCACTGTCTGCATTCAGGGCTGTGCACCCACGCGGCTGTCAAACTGGAAGCAGTGGCACAATTTTCTTGGAAATGAAGAAGATGCTGGTATTGAGGTGGTGTGATTAGCCTTTGAAAGTCGCCTACTGAAGCCATGCATAAGCTTTCTGTTATTACTGGAAGAACGTTGCTTGGAGGCTGATATTGCATTGCGTGCAATGATTAGATGCCATAAATAAAAATACTTTAAACCCTCCCAAAAATGATCTCACAATTATTTGTTGACAATGGCCTTTAGCCCTTCTACCCCCCCCCCCCCCCCTTCAAAAAAACAACAAAACAATCCCACAATCATTGGTGGTCAATGTTATTTTAAAAAACCTCAACATGGCTATCATCCGTGATCAGTGGATTTATAAACCACCGGCACCGCCCCCCATCCCCCCAGACATGCAACTGCTCAGGACTGTTCATGTGCCGTGGCTTCAATGGTGTGCTTCTAGGCCACAGCAAAAATGAAACACCATGTCACATTCGGTGGTCTGAATGTGATGCCACATGGTGATACTACGTAGTCTACCCGCCTCTCAGCCTATTTAGACATTTTTTGCGGGCGGTAAGAATATGGATTATTTGCAGCCTTGCTCTGTGATGGTGACTTGTAGCCGGAAAGTCAACACTACACTAGGGTACAGGACCAGAACAACAGGGGTGTATGGGAATCCAAGAGGAGCAGCTGCCCCATGCAGTGTTCTAGGGCTAATTCACACTAATGCGTTGATCTGCATTTTAGCGAAGCTGTTAACACAGGTCAATGGAAGGACACTTAAAAAAACAATTGTTTTTTATAGGTCCTGTTCACGCTACAATGCTGCAGTGACTTGCGTTAAAATGTAATGTGTGATGCATTTTAACGCAAGTCAATGTGTGTAAAACACAGGTCAACACAATGCAAGTAAAAAAAAAAAAAAAGCTTTGTGATTTATTTTGTGACCCACAGGATGTGATGTCACAGGAAATCCTGCAAATTGCAGTGCATTTTAACATGCTAAAACACATGTCAAAACTTGTGTTAAAACATGCTTAAAATGGATACAAATGTGCATCCATTTCCCCTGCATTTTAGCACAAGTTAGTGTGAATTCAGCCTTACTGTGGGGGAAGAGGGGGTTGTAAATCAGTAACAGTGGACACCAATGGCACTTTGTGACATTACCTTAGGCCACATGTACACCCGCGAATGGGCCCGACAGCATTTACAGGCAAGAATTCAAGTGGGGGTTCCTGGCGATTAGCTGCAGGAGGCAGCCCCATTGAAAGCAATCTGCTTCCAAGATTGATCACTCACAGGTGATTGCTGCATAGTGCTTACATACGAGCGACCACAATTAGCTGTGAGAGCCCGCAGCCTCCAATTGCTTTCAATGGGGCTGCCTTCCGCAGATAAACATCGGGAACCTCTGCTGGAGTTATCACATGTAAATGCTGTTGGGCACATTCACAGGTGTGAATGTAGCCTTACCCATAGCTCCCAACTGTCCCTGATTTCGACGGACTGTCCCTTATTCAGAGCAATGTCCCTCTGTCTTTCATTCCTCCTCATTTGTCCCTCATTTTGGTCTGATCTATATAGTTGTATATAAAATGCACTATTTATCTATCAAAAAGTGTTTACCAGTGCTAAACCTTACACCCAATTTCTAAATGGCTGCATTTCTAAATTCCAAAGGCCAGTATAAAGCAATAGTAATGGTAAAAAAGCACTTGTGAGTTTAACCATTTTATTTTTTTTGTACAGTTCTCCTTTAAGGGGGTGTGGCAGGGGGCGTGTCCTATGCCTACATACTTTTGCTAATAGGTGTCCCTCATTCCCATCTCAGAAAGTTAGGAGGTATGCTTACCTGCTTGTGCTTCCATTTTCCATCCAGGCATACCTGTATTGCACCGTTCTACCCCAGTCTTTTGTTATTAATCTAGTGATCCTATGTGCATCACACACTGCAGGCCCCTTGCTCACATTCAGAAGGCTGATGTAAAAAATATCAGTACTAAGAAGTTCCTAATGACCATCAATCAGATTGAATCCGATTTCTTGAGATGTACCTGTGCATGGTGATGCAGGAAGCAGAGAGAGAGAGAAGAGGCTACAAGCACGGATCCAAGAAAGAACTCTGTCCTCCTACTGACCCTGTTTTGTGGTCTGTGCAGTGGATTCCAAGAAATCAGATTACGGTAATCTGAGTCAACTTTGTAGTTTCAGCACAAATGAAAGTTACACCTCAGTCCTGTGCTAAATAATCAGTGTGTGCTCAGACTTCCTCAATTTTTGCAAAGCAAACTTATCCTAATCTGAAATCTGATGAAAACATTGCACTTGTGTGCAAACCATACCATGATGTTTCACTAAACCCCAGTCACTACCTTAAAGACATACAATGTTAACAACCCCCCACCCCCCGAAGTGAAATTTACTGGCAGGAAGCCAAAATTTACAAACTGCACTCATTTTTTTTACTTGCAAAAATCATGACATTTACTGACAGAGCCACTTTTTTTACTGGCACTACAAAAAAGTACCTAAAACGACAGTTTTCAGTGCTAAACGGTGCAAATATTAATATTTAAACTTTCAACACATAGCTAGTGCTATTAGCCATGTGTTGAAGTTAAACAAAAGTCAAAAATCATATTTCCCAATTTACATGAAGGTCAGATTACTATAACCCAGCCAGCACAGAGTTCCCCCCATACATCAGAGTCTGCAGGATGCCCCCTTACAGTGAAAGGGAACTCTTATGTAAAGGGGAACGCTGAAGATCATGATCTAATGGGGAACTTTGATGTAAGTGGGGGCTCTGGTGACTAGAGAAAATGGGCCTAAATTTACGGGCTGCCCGTAAGTTAACTGGCGGTTGGCAGCATTGAAGGCATACAATGGGGCAATCTACCAAATGCACACATCAATGTACAGTATCTCACAAAAGTGAGTTCTCCCCTCACACTTTGCTACAATGTAAAGTAGTGAGCGTACAGCTTGTATAACAGTATAAATTTGCTTTCCCCTCAAAATAACTCAACACACAGCCATTAAAGTGGTTGTATACTCTTTTGTTACATTTTTACCTACAGGTAAGCCTATAATAAGGCTTACCTGTAGGTAAAATTAATATCTCCTAAACCTGTACAGTTTAGGAGATTCACTTTCCATGCAGCCGCTGACGCATGCGCCATGAAGGTCTGGCAGACGCTGCCGGACCCTGCCAGAAAGAAGACTCCCACGCGCAGTGACGTCATTGTTGCTCAGGCCACCCACAGGGCAGGATCCGCGAACCTGGAAGACACGCCAAGGGTAACGACGCTTCATTCTAAGGTAAGTATTTCACAATGAGCTAATATATATATATATATATATATATATATATATATATATATATATATATTTTTTTTTTTTTTTGAGGGTATAAAACCGCTTTAATGTTTAAACCGCTGGTAACAAAAGTGAGTACACCTCTAAGTGAAAATGTCCAAATTGGGCTCAATTAGCCATTTTCTCTCCCTGGTATCACGTGACTCGTTAGTGTTACAAGGTCTCAGGTGTGTTAAATTTGATCGTTCTCACTCTCTCATACTGGCCACTGGAAGTTCAACATGGCACCTCATGGCAAAGAACTCTCTGAGGATCTGGAAAAAAAAGAATTGCTCTACATAAAGATGGCCTAGGCTATAAGAAGATTGGCAAGACCCTGAAACTGAGCAGCACGGTGGCCAAGACCATACAGCACAGGTTCCACTCAGAACAGGCCTCGCCATGGTCGATCAAAGAAGTTGCGTGCACGTACTCAGCGGCATATCCATAGGTTGTCTTTAGGAAATAGCTATATGAGTACTGCCAGCATTGCTGCAAAGGTTGAAGTGGTGGGGGGGGCAGCCTGTCAGTGCTCAGACCATATGCCGCATGCTGCATCAAATTGGTCTGCATGGTTGTCATCCCAGAAGGAAGCCTCTTCTAAAGATGATGCACAAGAAAGCCCGCAAACAGTTTGCTGAAAACAAGCAGACTAATGCCGCATATACATGGTCTGACTTTTCAGCTACAAAAGTCCGACAGCCGTCCGACAGACTTTCGACAGACTTTCGACGGATTTTTGGCGGACTTTCAACAGGCTTTCTAATGACCGGACTTGCCTACACACGATCACACAAAAGTCAGACGGATTCGTACATGATGATGCACACCGGAGTAAAATAAGGAAGTTGATAGCCAGTAGCCAATAGCTGCCCTAGCTGCCCAATAGCTGCCCCAGTGTGGGTTTTTGTCCGTTGGACTAGCATACAGACGAGCGGATTTCTGGGTCCAGCAGAGTTACGACGTAAAGATCAAAGCTAAAGTCCGTCAGATTTGCGACTGGAAAAGTCCGCTGAAAGTCCGGGGAAGCCCACACACGATCGGATTGTCCGCCGGATTTGGTCTGTCGGCGTCCGTCAGACTTTTGTAGCCGAAAAGTCCGACCGTGTGTACGCCCCATAAGGACATGGATTACTGGAACCATGTCCTGTGGTCTGATGAGACCAAGATAAACTTATTTGGTTCAGATGGTGTCAAGTGTGTGTGGCGGAACCCAGGTGAGGAGTATAAAGACAAGTGTGTCTTGCCTACAGTCAAGCATGGTGGTGGGAGTGTCATGGTTTGGGGCTGCATGAGTGCTGCTAGCACTGGGGAGCTACAGTTCATTGAGGGAACCATAAATGCCATAAATGCCAACATGTACTATGCCATACTGAAGCAGAGCATAATCCCCTCCCTTCGAGGGACTGGGCAGCAGGGCAGCATTCCAAAATGATAACGACCCCAAACACACCTCCAAGACTACCACTGCCTTGCTAAAGAAGCTGAGGGTAAAGGTGATGGACTGGCCAAGCATGTCTCCATACCTAAACTATTTTGAGCATCTGTGGGGCATCCTCAAATGGAAGGTGGAGGAGCGCAAGGTCTCTAACATCCAGCAGCTCCATGATGTCATCATGGAGGAGTGGGAGAGGACTCCAGTGGCAACCTGTGAAGCTCTGGTGAACTCCATGCCCAAGAGGGTTAAGGCAGTGCTGGAAAATAATGGTGGCCACACAAAATATTGACACTTTGGGCCCAATTTGGACATTTTCACTTAGGGGTATACTCACTTTTTTTGCCAGAGGTTTAGACATTAATGGCTGTGTGTTTAGTTATTTTGAGGGGACAGCAAGTGAGCTGTACACTCACTACTAGGGATGAGCCGAACACCCCCCGGTTAGGTTTGCACCAGAACCTGCAAATGGACCGAAAGATCGTGCAAACTTTTGAACCCCATTAAAGTCTATGGGACTCAAATAGTCAAAATCAAAAGTGCTAATTTTAAAGGCTAATATGCAAGTTATTGTCCTAAAAAGGGTTTGGGGACCCGGGTCCTGCCCCAGGGGACATGTATCAATGCAAAAAAAAAGTGATTTTAATGATGTTTAAAGTAAAAAAAGTGAAATATTCCTTTAAATATCGTACCTGGGGGGTGTCTATAGTATGCCTGTAAAGTGGTGCGTGTTTCCCGTGCTTAGAACAGTCCCTGCACAAAATGACATTTTTAAATAAATAAAAGTCATTTAAAACTCCTTGCGGCTTTAATGTAATGTTGGGTCCCGGCAATATGGATAAAAATCAGTGATATAAACGGCATGGGTAGCCCCCCCCCCCCAGTCCATTACCAGGCCCTTTGGGTCTTGTATGGATATTAAGGGGAACCCCGCACCCATTTTAAAAAAAGGAAAGGCGTGGGGCCCCCAGGCCCTATATACTCTGAACAGTAGTACAGTAGTATACAGGCGGTGCAAACAAGACAGGGATTGTAGGTTTGTTGTTAAGTAGAATCTGTTTGTAATTTTGAACTGGTACATTTTTAAAGTGTAGCTCCAGCCAAAAAAATTTATTTTTAAGCTTTTTGGAAAACTTAGGGAAGGGTTATCACCCCTGTAACATTTGTTTTGCTGTCTGTGCACCTCTTCAGAAGATTTCACCTCACTTTCTGTCCCAATGACAAATGTTTTTAGAAAATTTGGGGGTTTTAGTGAAACAAGGATTGGTGATAAAGCATCAGTGAAGAGGAGACACGTTTCTCCCATATTAACTCTTACAGGAGAGAATTTCCCTTCCTAGGGGTAGATTTCATCTTACTTCCTGTTGTCTCCTTCCGTTTGCAAGTAGGGGTCATTTGTAAGTTGGATGTTTGAAAGTAGGGGCCAGCCCTATATACTCTGCAGAAATTGGACACTGTAAGTCTTCACAGTTACTCTTGGTGGGCGCAGGAACGGGCCCTGCTGTGAAATATTAGATCAAGAATTTTAATTACATGCCATTGTTGAACAATTGTAGAAAAATTGGGCCTTTGGTGGTGGTGGTGCTGGTGCCACAACACTGTAAGTCCGCACAGTTACTCTTGGTGGGCGCTGGAACGGGCCCTGCTGTGAAATATTATATCAAGAATTGTAATTACATGCACCTGTTGAACAGGGGCAGAAAAATTGGGCCTTTGGTGGTGGTGGTGGTGGTGATGTTGGTGTTGCCACAGCACTGTAAGCCCTCACAGTTACTCTTGGTGGGCGCAGGAATGGGCCCTGCTGTGAAATGTTAGATCAAGAATTGTAATTACATGTCCCTGTTGAACAGGGGCAGAAAAATTGGGCCTTAGGCACTGGTGCCACAACACTGCAACCTCTCACAGATGCTATAGTTGGAGCGCAGGAATGAGCCCTGCTGCAAAGTATTGCATTAAAAATTGTAATTACACACCCCTGTTAAACAGGGGCTAAAAATGTGGGCCTTGGTCACTGGTGCTGGTGCCACAATACTGCAACCCCTCACAGATACTCTAGTTGGAGCGCAGGAATGAGCCCTGCTGCAAAGTATTGCATCAAAAATTGTAATTACACGCCCCTGTTAAACAGGTGCAGAAAAATTGGGTCTTAGCCACTGTTGCCACAACACTGCAACCCCTCACAGATGCTATAGTTGGAGCACAGGAATGAGCCCTGCTGCAAAGTATTGCATTAAAAATTGTAATTACACACCCCTGTTAAACAGGGGCTGAAAATGTGGGCCTTGGTCACTGGTGCTGGTGCCACAACACTGCAACCCCTCACAGATACTCTAGTTGGAGCGCAGGAATGAGCCCTGCTGCAAAGTATTGCATCAAAAATTGTAATTACACGCCCCTGTTAAACAGGAGCAGAAAAATTGGGCCTTGGCCACTGGTGGCGGTTCCCAGAACCAAAAATGTTCTTACAAGCTATTAGCATGAAAATTGAGGAGGAAGAGGATTGTCACTCAGTATAACAGGATAGTCACTCAGCATCAGCATAGGCAGTCTTGAAGGGATCTCACATTTAAAAAAAAATCAATCGGTTACATCAGCATCAGGTGCTTGGTAGCTGGTGATCCAAGACTGATTCATTTTTATGAAGGTCAGTCGATCGACTGATTCGGTGGACAGGCGCACCCTGTGATTGGTTACAAAGCCTCCAACAGCACTGAATGTGTGTTCCGAAAGAACGCTGTATGCAGGACAGGCCAGTAGCTCAATTGCATACTGTGCAAGCTCTGGCCAGTGATCCATCCTCAAGACCCAGTAACCCAGAGGATTGTCGGTGGGAAAGGTGTCCAAGTCTGATCTAGCCCCTAGGTAATCCTGCACCATGTGAATCAGAAGCTGGCAATGGTTGCTGGAACCGATCAGACTTTGGGGCTGCGGACTAAAAAATTGTCTGAACGCATCGGTCAGACAGCCACCTTCTCTACCGCTCCTTCTGTGACTGATCGAAGCCTCAGCAACACATTGTCCAGGAGGACCAGGAAATTGTAACCTTCCAGGCTCTGGAAACGCGTTGCACAAACCTTTCTGCAAGGCCTCCTGAAGATGTTTCATCCTCTGCTCCCTCTGCGATGGCAAGATAAGGTCCACAACCTTACCTATGTAACGTGGATCAAGGAGGGTTGCCAACCAGTAATGATCCATGATACCATGAATACGAGGATCCTTCCGCAGGCTTTGCAGGATCAGGGAGGCCATGCAGTGTAGGTTTGCTGAGGCATTCGGTCCAGAGTCCTCTGGGTCACTAAGGACAACACGATCTACAGCCACCTCCTCCCAGCACGTACAAGTCCATGGGTTTCTTCGGACTGTAAATGATCCCTTGAAGACTGCTGCTGATGCTGAGTGCCAGGCTCCACCTCCATGCTGACACAATCCTCCTCGTCCTCTTCCTGTGTGATCGGCGGGTATGCAGGAACACTGTCTGGATAAAGGGGGCCTTGAGAGGTAAGGAAGTCCTCCTCTTCCTCCCTCTGTTCTGCCTCAAGTGCCCTGTCCATTATTTCACGTAGCGTGTGCTCCAACAGGTGGACAAGAGGGACAGTGTCACTGATGCATGCACTGTCACTGCTCAGCATCCTCGTGGCCTCCTCAAATGGTGAAAGGACAGTGCATGCATCCATAGGCGTGCGCAGCCTATTACATTAGGGTGTGCACCGAAAGCTCAAGCACACATACGTGTATATATATATATATATATATATATATATATATATATATATATATATATGTATTGGGACGCCTGCCTTTACACACACTTTACCTTTAATGACATCCCAGTCTTAGTCCGTAGGGTTCAATAATGAGTTGGCCCACCCTTTGCAGCTATAACAGCTTCAACTCTTCTGGGAAGGCCGTCCACAAGGTTTAGGAGTGTGTCTATGGGAATGTTTGACCATTCTTCCAGAAGGGCATTTTTTGAGGTCAGGACTCTGTGCAGGCCAGTCAAGTTCCTCTACCCCAAACTCGCTCATCCATGTCTTTACGGATCTTGCTTTGTGCACTGGTCCAAATCATTTGGTGGAGGGGGAATTATGGTGTGGGGTTGTTATTCAGGGGTTGGGCTTGGCACCTTAGTGCCAGTAAAGGGAAACTCTTCTGTCATCAGCATACCAAGACATTTTGGACAATTTCATGCTCCCAACTTTGTGGGAACAGTTTGGGGACGGCCCCTTCCTGTTCCAACATGACTGCCCACCAGTGCACAAACAAGGTCCATAAAGACATGGACTTAGCAGGGGTGGTGGGAAATTAACTTCAAGTGCAATCATTCACATTATAACCGTAACTAAAACATATACAATTAAGTGTACCACTCTAAAAAATCACTCTAAAAAAGAAAAATTCCAAAGTCCTATACTGGTGTGAACCTCCCAACTAAAAAGTTGTTGCACTTTAAGGTAATTTGTATTGCAATTATCTGTAGAGGGGTTTCCACCATCCCTGCTAAGGCAGCACTGATGGGCACTGATAGGCAGCACTGATGGGCTCTAATAGGCTGCACTGATTGGCAGCATTGATGGGCACTAATTGGTAGCACTGATGTGCACTGATAGGTGGCAATGATAGGCAGCACTGATAGGTGGCACTGATGGGCGGCACTGATGTACGCTTATTGTCAGCACTGATGGGCACTGATTGGTAGCACTTATGGGCACTGATAGGCTCTGATTCGCTGCACTGATAGGCAGCATTGGTTGGCACTGATTGACAGCAATGGTTGGCACTGATTTACAGCATTGGTTGGCACTGATAGGGTGCACTGACTGGGACTGGTTGCCACTGATAGGCAGCATTGGTTGGCACTAATAGACAGCATTGGTTGGCACTGATAAGCAGCATTGGTTGGCACTGGTTGGCACTGATAGGCAGAATTGGTTGACACTGATAAGCAGCTCTGGCACGGATAGGCAGCACTGGTTGGCACGGATAGGCAGCATTGGTTGGCACTGTAAGCAGCACTGGCACTGATAGGCAGCATTGGTTGGCACTGGCACTGATAAGCAACACTGGCACTAATAGGCAGCATTGGTCGGCACTAATAATCAGCACTGATTTGCACTGATAGGCAGCACTGGTTTGCACTGGTTGGATAGGCAGTACTGGTTGGCACTGATTGGCAGTACTGGTTGGCACTGATTGGCAGCATTGGTTGGCACTGATTGGCAGAATTGGTTGGCACTGATTGGCAGCATTGGTTGGCACTGGTAGACCGCACTGGTTGGCACTGATAGGCAGAATTAGTTGGCACTAATAAGCAGCACTGGCATGGATAGGCAGTACTGGTTGGCATTGATAGGCAGCATTGGTTGGCACTGAGGATCAGCACTGGCACTGATAGGCAGCATTGGTTGGCACGGATAAGCAGCACTGGCACTGATAGGCAGCATTGGTTGGCACTGATAGGCAGCACTAGTTTGCACTGATAGGCAGAATTGGTTGGCACTGATAAGCAGAACTGGCACGGATAGACAGTACTGGTTGGCACTGGCAGCATTGGTTGGCACTGATTGGCAGCATTGGTTGGCACTGATAGGGGAGAGGGGGAGTTTCACATTCAGGAGATCGTGAGAATTGCCAGAGCTGTTCAGTGTATGAAACTGTCAGATGATGACACTGCATGCAGGGAGAGATACCAGCTGTTAAAAGTCAGCGGTGATGTTGGTGGTGGGCGGGACTGAACAGTTACCAAACAGCAGCCAATAGGATGGGTCTGGGCGGGCCGCTACATTTCTCTGGCTCCGCCCTCTCTCTGAAGCAGCCCAATCATTGGCTGGTGTTGGCGCTTGGTCCCGCCCACCCCCGACATCACGGCTGAGTTGTGATGACTTACAACTGAGCCGCGATGTCGGGGGTGGGCGGGACCAAGTGCTATAAACACCAGCCAATGTTTGAGCTGCTTTAGAGAGGGGGCGGGGCCATATAAATGTAGCGGCCCGCCCAGACCCCATCCCATTGGCTTGTGTTTGATGGCCGTTCAGTCCCGCCCACCCCCGACATCACCCCGACATTTTGACAGCTGGTCTCACTTCCTGCTTGCAGTGTCATTATCTAACAGTTTCATACACTGATCAGCTCTGGCAATTCTCACGATCTGCTGCCTATGAAACTGTTTCACAGGCAGCGCGGGCCACACACTATCTTGGATGCAGCATTTTGGGGCAAATCTCTGGAGACAGCATGGGGTGATTAGGGTGTGCCCAGGCACACCCAGCACACCCCGTGCTTCACGCCTATGCATGCATCCCTGATCATAGCCCACTGGCGTGGGGGAAAAAAAACAAGGTCCCCTGACCCTGTCCTGGTGCCATAGTCTCATAGGTACTCATTGATGGCCCTCTGCTGCGTGTGCAGCTGCTGCAGCATGGCCAATGTTGAGTTCAACCTGGTGGGCATGTCACAGAACCTGTCACTGAGGAACCGCACATTCCACAAACTCACGGAAGGGGGCAGAGGCTACCAACTGAAAAGGCAGCAGTTTAAGTGCTAGCAATTTAGCCAAGCTAGCATTCAACCGCTGGGCATGTGGATCGCTGGGAGCGAACTGCCTGGTACAATCTGACATTGGTGTACCGATAGCAGATTGCCCGCAAGTACTTGGCTGTGACACACCTAATTCTACACCTTCATTCCTCTCAGTGCAGGTTTCAGAGAGGACTTAAGGTATAGTGGGGTTGGAGATCCCAGCTGATGAGGAGCAAGGAGAGGTCCGCTTTGTTCTTTGGTGTGGGTCTTTTAGGTATGCTTGCCAGCGAACTGCATGGCAGGTTGACATATGTCTGGTCAAGCATGTGGTGCCCAAGCGGGTGATGTTTTGGACACGCGAGATACGCTTGAGACATATGTTGCAAATAGCAGCGGTGGGATCTGATGCACTCATCTCAAAAAAGACCCACACCAAAGAACTTTTGGAATAACGCGCAGAGACAGCAGCGCCCTGCACATGCGGAGCTCTGCAGTGTGATGCAGTCGGTGTGCTGCCCTTAAGCTGGCCCCTTGAGGGCATCCTGCCTCGTTGGAGGTGTGCCTCCTGCTCCTCTCAGGCACCCATCATCCCCTCCCTCCTCATCACTGGAGCAAACTTGGCAGTATGCTGCAGCTGCGGGAACATGACTGCCAGATTGCTGTCCTTCTTGGGGACCCCCTCTCTCTGGGCTCATGTTACTGCCTTCCTCTAGCTGGGTTCCATCATTGGAGCCTTCAAAACGCTGGGCATCCTCCTGGAGCATGTACCCAACACTGTGGTTAAACAGTTCGGGGGACTACTCAGGAGGACATGGTGGGGCTAGGGAAGGAGTGACTGATGCCATTGAGATGAGGGAAGAGGCCGCGTTGGCAGCTGCTTTACCAGACAAAGTACCCTGAGCCTGGGTGAGAGAGGATGAGGAGGATGAGGACAGCTTGGTCATCCACTCTACCAAGTCTTGCGGCTCAACACGGCCAGCTGCCGAAAAAAAGGACAAGCGTGTCCCACGGCCACGTGCTGATGAGGATGCACCGTCTCCATGACCAGCACTGTTGCCTCTAGCCACAAAGCCTGCTTGCCCTCTTTTATTGGCTTGTGACTGTCTTCCTCTCCTTGTTGGCCTTCCAGACGTACTAATGGCCTGCAGTGAGATGTAGCTGCACATGGGATGTCTATATATGGCTTTGGCAAATTACGGCTCTCTGTACAGACGGCACTGTGATTGGCCAAGCATGCAGGTCATAGTGCATGCTTGGCCAATCATCAGCCAGCAATGCACTGCGATGCCGCAGTGAATTATGGGGCGTGACGCACCACTCGAATTTGGCACGAACGGCCCATAACGTTCGCAATTCGACAAACGGTCTAACAGGCGATGTTCGAGTCAAACATGGGTTCAACTCGAACTCGAAGCACATCCCTACTCATTACTTTACATTGTAGCAAAGTGTCATTTCTTCAGTGTTGTCACATGAAAAGATATAATAAAATATTTACAAAAATGTGAGGGGTGTACTCACTTTTGTGAGATACTGTATCATATGGAGGAAAAATATTAGTCTGCATTTGGTAGGGCGTTTAGCCACGGTGCGAATCCCAGCAGCAGGAATCTACTAATTCCTGCTGCTGGGTTTGACAGCTGCAAGCTAAATGCAGCCTTGGTGCTCTTCTAGCAGCACTGACCTGACTATGCATGCTTTGTGTGCCCTAGGTTTGTGCATTGCATTCCTGTGTTCTGTGTTTTCTCAATGTGTGTGTGCTATGACTCTGTGTACTTTGAGTGTGTTTTATGTGTACTGAATATGCTCTGAGTGTGTGCTGTGTGAACAGTGTGTGTTATGATTGTGTGTACTCTGCATATGCTGAGACAGTGGACTTGATTTGCTAAAACTAGAGAGTACAAAATCTGGTGCAGCTGTGCATGGTAAGCATAGTTGCCAACTGTCCCAGACATTCCTGGGATTTAGACCTTTGTCCCGGTCTTACAGTTTCCCTGGAAATGTACCGGGAAATCGCAGTTTTCCGATTTTCTTTTTTTGGTCGCTAGAGGTCCATGGCTGGCACTGAATTGTCTCTGCCGGCCGCCATTTTACAAAAGACCAGCTATCGTGATGAGGAAAGAAGAGGCGGAACCCAGGCTCCGCCGTTTGGTTCTTCCCTTAGGCCTCCATGAGCTGGTCTCTGTAATGGCACAGAGACCATTCACCAGCAGTGGCATCGCTACCCGGGTGCAGACGGGACACCTGATGTATAGGGGGACTCTGCTGGCTGATATATAGGGGGACTGGCTGGGGACACCTGATATATAGGGGGACTCCGCTGGCTGGGGACACTTAATGTATAGGGGGACTCTGCTGGCTGTGGACACCTGATGAATAGGGGGACGCCGGTGGCTGTGGACACCTGATTTATAGGGGGACTCCGCTGGCTGGGGACACCTGATGTATAGGGGGACTCCGCTGGCTGGGGACATCTAATGTAAGGAGGGACTCCTCTGGGGACACCTGATGTAAGGAGGGGCTCCTCTGGGGACACCTGATGTAAGGAGGCACTCCACTGGGGACACCTGATGTAAGGAGGCACTCCACTGGGGACACCTGATGTAAGGAGGTACTCCACTGGGGACACCTGATGCACATCAGGGAGATCCCGCTGCCCACGGGCAACATAGAGCTGCCGATCGTCGCCTCCCACCTCCCCTCACTGCATTCTAAATGGACAGCCAGAGGTGCAGGGAGAGATGCCGGGTCTTGGGGCCCCCACACAGTGGCAGAACGGCAGGGCCCAGTCGCAAGTGTGACTGCTGCGACCGTGAAAGTTCCGCCACTGCTGAGAGTTCAAGTAGGAGGAGATTTCTACTGCAGCCTGTATACACGCCTACATGTGTGATGTCAATATCATGTGACCTGGCTAGCTCTGATAACAAGTAAATGTTCTCTTCAGCATAAAAGACACAACTGAGCATGTGCAGGTTGGCTACCCTTCCTGTGTTAGCTGGCCTTCCCCAGATAGACAGTGCAGGAGGGGGAGGATCTGTGCATACAGGATAAAACAGCCTTTTTACACACTTTTAGAGGATTAACCCCTTAAGTTCCACAGTAAGTATAACAAGCTTGCCATGCTGCATATACAGACTCATTTTACTGTTGTGGGTTTAGTAACACTTTGACGTCCGTTCAGTTAAGAATCCGTTTTGAATAAATTCAATTTTTTCTATAGCTCTCCAGATTCCTTTTTCTTTCTGCTGTGTTCTGTATTATGACTTCCTGGTAGTGGGTGGCTACTTTTGTTTTCCATGTTCCCAATGTGTGTAGGAATGTAGCCACACCACTTGCTCAGTCCTGAGATGGACTATGCACTATAGAAAACTATGACAGCCTGTGTCAGCCTATCCTCCCAGTTCAATATATTCCAGCTGAATCGGGATTTTTTGCCAGTCTGGTATGTCCAGTTTGCTGACAACCTCCTGAAATACAAACACTGAAAAATAAAGCAGTACACAGTGCAATCCAGTCAAAGCTCACACATTCCAGTACTGTGACCTATGAACAGCCAAACTTCCACACATCTGTCAGTGCAAAAACTGGGTCAAACGGCCATTTATACTGACTGTGGTATGTAGCAGGATGGCTGCACACTTCCCTATACTCACTAATATTGTAAAAGATCTAAGCTCCACTGGTGACAACCAGATGGGATTAGGGGTTAGGACGATTGAGAAAATGCGAAATATGAAAATTGGAGCGTGCAAAATCTGGTGCAGCTCTGCATATAAACCAATTAACTTCCAGGGTTTATTGTAAAGGCTTAACTGAACAAGCCGAAGTTAGAAGATGATTTGCTACCATGCACAGCTGCACTAGATTCTGAGTGCTACAGTTTTAGTAAATCCCCCCCACTGTGTTCCTCAATGGGTTGCAAAAAATGTAATAGGAAGGGGCAATAGCAATAGAAACTAAAGCTAGGTATACATACCTAGTGGGTTGAATGAAAAAAAAACCTCAGAAATTATCCCACCCACACAACTGATGTGGATGCAGGAATCTCCCCCACTGTACTATTGTATTCTGACAGCGGGGACTACCCATCCTGTCAGAATACACAGATCAGCACTGCTGCCTGATCGAATGCTGGCTTTCCAGCAGGACTGTTCAACAGAAGCTGGCCTAAATGACCAGCTTCTGTTGAACAGACAGAAGTACACACGTACCAAAATTCATCCAGCTGTAGCCTGACTCCATAAGACCAAGAGAATATTTTTACTAGTGAAGAAATACAACATAGGAAGAACCCGAAATCATTGACCATAACATTGAACTGGTCTAGTGGAATAAAAAATAATAATAATTTCCCAACAGGGAAGAACTCACGGCCAAGGCATGAGCAACACGGAGGAGGAACCCTTCCTCAAAAAGTGGAGTTGGAAAAAGGAATTGAAAACAATGTCCTGGTAAGGAAGACCTCTTCCTAGGCTAAAAAAAGCCTCAACTCATTTGGTCCCCCAGACCTCCACCTCGCCAGTGTGAGGACGAATATGTAGGAAAAAACTGTGAAAAAAACTTGGTTCAGAAGGAATCTAAGATGTGGAACAGTTTTCCCTGCACCCCCTTGGAGTACAAAAGTTTGATCCCTTAGAGACAGCAAGATTAATAGAGCAGATATAGGAGGGCAAGGAATAGGTAGGGGATAGCAGGCAAATCTCCTCCTTGAATACACAAGAGGAAAAACAGATCTGACAGAACCATGGACCATGTTCAACTCATACCTGTTTGTATGGAGAAGGCATCTCTGAGGCAAGCCCTAAGGGATTTTTTTTCTGAAAAAACCTGCCTATTGAAAAAACTTGGGCAGCATTTCCATAGCCGGACAATGGACCCGGCTCAAAAGATGGCACCTCCTTCCTAAAAGAAGTTGTTATACAGAGAGCATTATTGGTCCCATTCTGTTTCCTACTGAGGAAGCAGTGGCGGTGTGTCCATTAAGGGCGCACGGGCGCCGCTCCCTCTCTCCAGCCACCCCCCTCTATAACTAATGGATAGATTCATGCATTGCATGAATACTTACATACTTAACATATGGCTTTTCTCACCAGCAAAGGCACTAAATGCTCACCATCAAGCTTTTTGTATTTTCTAGTATGATTTATTTTATATATATGTATATATATATATATATATATATATATATATATATATATATATATATTATAACATTTTTTTTTTTTTTTCAGTTTTCTAGTGTCTTGCATCACGTTTAAATCATATTCCTTTACTCTTAATCTTATTATCACTTACACTACCTCACTTATTGCATATCCACTTCCTATTTTGATCAATTAGGTAATACTACCCATTTTTTCATTTCATGCTAATTTTTTAATGTTAATTAAAACTAATTTATATATCAATCCAACAAATGAATAAACTATGTAATAAAATGAATAGGTCATTTTAATTAACATGAATTTAATATTTGACCCAGTACCAGCCAGTCTGGAGTCACAAAGCAGTACTTGACACTCACAGAATACCTGATGATTATTTATTAAGATTTCTGAATATCCTATTGCAGGTGTTTTGCCCCCAGTCCTCCTCTCCAGGTCCAAGAGCATGGCCCCTTGCAAGCCCAGTGGAGTCCGACATCACTGGACTCCAGGACAGGTAAGTGTCCTAATGTTAAAAGTCAGCAGCTGCAGTATGTGTAGCTGCTGACTTTTAATTTTTAAAGGGGCGGGCGGTACTCCGCTTTAAGTAACAATTATGCAGTGTGAATTACTGTTTACCCAAGACTGTTTATACCTTTAAAATGTGCAGTTTGAGGGCTCATTCAGACAAGCGATGAGCCTTATCCTCCATGCTGAGCCACATTTTGCTGCCTTTGCATTGGATGCATATGCAACAGCTGCACAGACACCGTCACATGTGAAAACCTAGTATGCTGGCAGGAATGGCTACATGGATTTGCGGTGGGGGGGGAGGGATGATTTACTAATACTGGAACACACAGAATCTGGCGCAGTTGTGCATAGTAATCAATAAGCTTCTAACTTCAGCTTCTTCAATTAAACTTTGACTATAAAATCTACAAGATGACTTGTTACTATGCACAGCTGCACCAGTTTTAGTAAATCACCCCTACAGTGTCTGTTTTGGGGAATAATACTTTGCAGCATTTTGTCAGGAAATTAAGACTGTATTTATAATAATATTTGTGAAAGCAAACTCCTTTTGTTATACAATGCCTTTGCCATCCACACAGACAGGAATTGAATCTGTCCCTTGTAGTCACCATTCCTGCTTAGCATGTCAAAGATAAGCTAGTGTAAACTAGGAAAAAACAAATGTGCATACTGTAACTGGAATGCTGATATGCCAGTTTATTTAGTCCTTGAAGAATTGTACCATTCCTAAACCCCTATTGCTGGGGGTTGTGAAATATGCCATGGATCATGCAGACCTGCATACTTAGAAAAATCACATTTTGCCAAGAAGTATCACCTATACATCTGCCCAGCAGTGAATGGCAGATTAATTCATGCATCTTTACCGATGGCATGACATGAGCTTTACTGTATTTACTCTATATATGCTCCGATATCATTCAGGATCATGTCCTGGAGGTGAGGGCACAGACAAGTCTTTTTAGGAGCCTGGTCCTGGACAAGTTGCTGTCCCAGTATATTCATTAGCCACCAATTCTGGAACTTCGCTCCTACATGTAAAAATCATCATTTATTTTGTAGAAAATTACTCAGACCCCGCAAACATTATATATGTTTTTTAGCAGAGACCCTAGGGAATAAATTGGCGGTTGTTGCAACTTTTTATGTCACACAGTATTCAAATGCCTTTTTTTTGGAAATAAAACAGTTTCATGAATTAAAAAAAAAAACAAAACAGTAAAGTTAGCCCATTTTTTTGTACAATGTGAAAGATGATGTTAAGCCGAGTAAATAGATACCTAACATGTCATGTTTTAAAATTGTGCACACTTGTGGAATGGTGCCAAACTTCGATACTTAAAAATGCTTTAAAAATGTTCACAGGTTACATGTTTAGAGTTACAGAGGAGATCCCAGACAGCACAACCGTCTAATTAGCATCCCCCTGATGAAGATACGATATTTCCCTAGTATCGACAGGTGTAGAGTAGGGAACTGGACGGCACTGGTCTGTCTTATGGAGTAGGAGCACACGATCTTATCCACAGCTTGGCGCTATTAAGGCATGCTATACAGCGGTGCACTAATGCACCAGACCCATGTGAGTACCCTATAATAGGGCTTTGTTTGCAGTAAATAAAATCTTTTAAAACTGTATCACACTATGGAAGTTTCTTTTTGATATCTATATATGAGGAGGCTACATCTTTGAGCAGTGTTTGGACCTTGCAACATGACCCGGAATCCGTCTTGATGATTCAAAAGCGTGTATTGACCAAACTTAATTGTGAGGTCACAGGCTCTGAGTTGAGAGGTCATTACCTTGGGGTGGGGAGTACCTAAGTGTAATCACTGCTGCAGATCGCTATATTCACAGTCACCTATCAATTCACGTTTATTATCTCTGTATTAAAAATAGAAAGGGGTTAGGGGTTCCCCTAGGCGGACTTTAAAGGCACTTAGTGTTTGACATAGGTGAAAAATGTGTCGGAATATACAACAGTGTAATAATAAAAAACAAATTTTATTTATAAACAACATTAAAAACAATGCAACGAAACATAGACATATCTAAGTAGTTTATTTATATCACCATACAAAATGAATGAAAAAATGAGAAAGAGGGATTCTTCTCACACCCAACGCGTTTCGGGATATAGTATAGTCCTTCTTCAGGGGTGCAGAGAAAGAGAAGAGAGGAATTTATCTAAGATATATGATTAATGAATTTACCATAGCATCTGAGAGCATAATAATGTATGTTACAAGTAGTCTAATTGTCATGGATCTGTCAGCACCAGACCGGGACATTGAACTGGCGCACCCCTGTTCAGACTTTGCAGCAATCTCCAGCTATTGCTGTGCGTCAGCGCGTCCCTCGGGCACGCGCGGGTGCGCGACGGGTGTGTGCGCGCGCGTGCGCGTTAACGTTGTTTGGCGCCAATGAACGCATAAAGATCCTCCTGCTGCATTGGTGCGCTGCTGTTTCGTCTTCAGCTTCTGTGAACTTGTTACCCTGCACCTGATTGATCTGTCTACCATACTGACCCGGCTTGTCTGACCATCCTTCTCTCTCCAATCCAACCCGGCTTGCCTGACCCTGCTGCTGTCTCTGCTAATATCGTTGCCGACCTCTGCCTGCCTACCGACTCTGCCTTTGCCTGCCGTTATCACCTGCCTTGATTGCCTGCCGACCCGGACTGCCTGACCCTGTTTGTGTCTGCCGTTTATCTCGTGTGCTGCTGCACCTTCAGCTCCAGCTCCAGTGATCTCTGCACCTGCATCTTCAGTGCTGCAGCCTGCTGTTCTCCGCTGACCACCTTACCTGCAGCCCAGCCATCCCTGGAGGGATCTCTACTCTGCTCCAGCACCAGAGACTTCTACCTCACCAGGCACTCCTACCCCACTGTGCTCACGAGACCACTGTCCCCACTCCACTGGCTCCTGAACCAGCGTTGTATGCGAGGTCTTCTCCTACAAGTCAGGCTCTACTACCAGGTACCTAACAGTACGAAACAGCCATGACTGAGCCTGCAGGAGAGACCTCCCCAATGAAGGCGATCTGCACGCATCTTGCGGCCCTCACCCAAGCTGTGCAGTCCCTACAGGATAATTATACCAGACTTAAAGGACAAGTTCAGAATCTTGCTGGCCCTAGTCCCATGGCTTCCTCTTCGGCCGCAGCTCCAGCACAGCCTGTCTCTGCTCCTACCGTTGTGATGCTCCCACCTGAACCAAGGGTCCCCATCCCAGAGAGGTTCTCCGGAGACTGAACCAAGTTTCGGGCCTTTCGTAATGCCTGCCAGCTTTTTTGCCTTGCAACCCCGAACCTTCTCTCTGGAAGTTACCAAAGTGGGGTTTGTGATTTCCCTCCTACAAGGAGAACCTCAGACTTGGGCCCACCGATTACTTGAGGGGGACTCGGTCCTAACCCAATCTTTACCCTCCTTTTTTGAAGCCATGGCTCAGCTCTATGAGGACCATCAGCGCACTGCCACAGCCGAGTCAGCCCTGTTCGCGCTCCAGCAAGGCCGCAGACCGGCCGAGGTCTATGTCACAGACTTTAGACGCTGGAGCGCGGACACTCAGTGGAACGATGCGGCCCTACGTCACCAGTTCCGCATGGGCCTATCTGAAGGACTGAAAGATGAACTTGCTCGAGTTGGCATACCAGATTCTCTTGAGGCCTTAATTGCCATGGCAATCCAGATCGACCGTCGCTTCCGTGAACATCGATCTGAACGTTCTGCTCAGCAAACCCGCCCGGTATGGATGACTGCAAGGGCTCCGGTTCCTGCGGGTTGCTACCTACCTCCACCCAGTGTGAATCCAGTCAACTCGATGCCTGACACTTCCGAACCCATGCAACTAGGACTGATGCGTCCTGCCTTATCTCCTGAAGAACGGGCACGTCGTCGTCAACTGAACCTGTGCCTCTATTGTGGTGGAACAGGACACTATGTCCATAACTGTCCAGTCAAGATAAGTAAGTGCTCATCTTCTGTGTCTACCAGTCTCTCTGCTTTGTCTGCCAACTCTACCCACCTTGCCATTCCTCTCTCATTACAGCTCCGGGAAAAGATAATTCCAGTCAACGCTATCATTGACTCCGGAGCATGCAGCTGTTTTATCGATTCGACCTTTGCCAGCCAACATGATATTCCCTTACGGACTAAGACTCATGGACTCTCTGTTTTCCTGGCCGATGGCTCCCGCATTAGGTCCGGAAAAAGTAACTCAAGAGACTCTTCCTTTGCCTGCTACTGTTTCCTCCCAGCATAAAGAGCTGCTGACCCTTGATGCCATCACTTCCCCACTGTTTTCAATTATCCTGGGCATTCCCTGGCTTCAAGCCCACAACCCGCACATCAACTGGGTCTCTGGAGAAGTAAAGTTTTTGTCGTCCTACTGTCAAGAACACTGGTGGAAAACCCCAATTCCTCAGCTACTCTGCTATGTCTTGACACCGATCGGAAATTACTCCAGTCCATACCCCAACAATACCACGGATTCATCAATGTTTTCAGCAAGAAGGGGGCAGACTCCCTTCCGCCTCATCGTCCCTATGACTGCCCGATTGAATTGCTTCCTGGGTCCGAAATTCCATTTGGGCTTATCTTCCCCTTATCAGAGAAAGAGCAAGAGGCACTAAAGACATATGTTGATGAAAACTTGGCCAAGGGGTTCATCCGCCCCTCCACCTCCCCAGCAGGTGCCGGGATATTTTTTGTCACCAAAAAAGACAAGACTCTCCACCCGTGTATAGATTATCAGGAACTGAATAAAATTACGGTGAAGAATCGGTATCCCTTACCTTTGATACCCAAACTATTCCAAAAGTTAAGATCTGCAGTCATTTTCACTAAACTCGATCTAAGAGGGGCTTACAACCTGATCCACATTCGGGCCGGGCACAAATGGAAGACAGTTTTTCGGACCCGATTCGGGCATTATGAATACCTGGTCATGCCTTTCGGGCTCTGCAACGCCCCTGCGACCTTCCAACATCTCATTATGTATTCAGAGACTTTTTAGATGTGTTTGTGATTGCATACCAGGACGATATCCTAATTTTCTCTGGATCACTTGATCAGCATCGAGAACATGTCTGCAGGGTCTTGGGTCGTCTTCGCTTGCACAGACTATATGCAAAAGCAGAGAAATGCGAGTTCGAGCAACAAAGCATCCAATTCCTGGGGTTAATAATCTCTCCAACT